>NW_025534027.1:287500-295000 GCF_020615455.1 Coregonus clupeaformis
TGTCATATGTACCGTTAGTATTGACAGGTCCATGTCATACTATATGTACTGTTAGTATTGACAGGTACATGTTATACTGTACTGTTAGTATTGACAGGTCCATGTCATACTATACTGTTAGTATTGACAGGTACATGTCATACTGTACTGTTAGTATTGACAGCTACATGTCATACTATATGTACTGTTAGTATTGACAGCTACATGTCATACTATATGTACTGTTAGTATTGACAGGTACATGTCATACTGTACTGTTAGTATTGACAGGTCCATGTCATACTATATGTACTTAGTATTGACAGGTCCATGTCATACTATATGTACTGTTAGTATTGACAGGTCCATGTCATACTATATGTACTGTTAGTATTGACAGGTCCATGTCATACTATATGTACTGTTAGTATTGACAGGTCCATGTCATACTATATGTACTGTTAGTATTGACAGGTACATGTCATACTATATGTACTGTTAGTATTGACAGGTACATGTCATACTGTACTGTTAGTATTGACAGGTCCATGTCATACTATATGTACTGTTAGTATTGACAGGTCCATGTCATACTATATGTACTGTTAGTATTGACAGGTACATGGCATACTGTACTGTTAGTATTGACAGGTACATGTCATACTATATGTACTGTTAGTATTGACAGGTCCATGTCATACTGTACTGTTAGTATTGACAGGTACATGTCATACTATATGTACTGTTAGTATTGACAGGTCCATGTCATACTATATGTACTGTTAGTATTGACAGGTACATGTCATACTATATGTACTGTTAGTATTGACAGGTACATGTCATACTATATGTACTGTTAGTATTGACAGGTACATGTCATACTGTACTGTTAGTATTGACAGGTCCATGTCATACTATATGTACTGTTAGTATTGACAGGTACATGTCATACTGTACTGTTAGTATTGACAGGTACATGTCATACTATATGTACTGTTAGTATTGACAGGTACATGTCATACTATATGTACTGTTAGTATTGACAGGTCCTTGTCATACTGTACTGTTAGTATTGACAGGTACATGTCATACTATATGTACTGTTAGTATTGACAGGTCCATGTCATACTGTACTGTTAGTATTGACAGGTCCATGTCATACTGTACTGTTAGTATTGACAGGTCCATGTCATACTGTACTGTTAGTATTGACAGGTACATGTCATACTGTACTGTTAGTATTGACAGGTACATGTCATACTATATGTACTGTTAGTATTGACAGGTACATGTCATACTATATGTACTGTTAGTATTGACAGGTACATGTCATACTATATGTACTGTTAGTATTGACAGGTACATGTCATACTGTACTGTTAGTATTGACAGGTACATGTCATACTATATGTACTGTTAGTATTGACAGGTACATGTCATACTATATGTACTGTTAGTATTGACAGGTACATGTCATACTATATGTACTGTTAGTATTGACAGGTACATGTCATACTGTACTGTTAGTATTGACAGGTACATGTCATACTGTACTGTTAGTATTGACAGGTACATGTCATACTATATGTACTGTTAGTATTGACAGGTACATGTCATACTATATGTACTGTTAGTATTGACAGGTCCATGTCATACTATATGTACTGTTAGTATTGACAGGTACATGTCATACTATATGTACTGTTAGTATTGACAGGTACATGTCATACTATATGTACTGTTAGTATTGACAGGTCCATGTCATACTGTACTGTTAGTATTGAAGGAGCCATACTATAAACGGTTCTAGCTTCTCTTGGCCAGACTAAACAAGTGATGTATTTTCTGAACACCATTTTGCAGCTACTGTAATCCTCATACTGTACATGGACCTGCCTTCAGTTTTAATTCAGGAAGTGAAATGAAAACTGCCCATTGTATTCAATGAGGATTGTTTTCAAATCACTCTTTTAATTTCGATCCACTTACTGACTTGACTGAATAGAAAACTGAATAGACTCTAACTCTGTTACGGTCATTGATATAACAGTCATGTTGCGCTTCACTACTATCCCATCTGACAATGAGTCATCATCCTGCCTAATGTTATACAGTCATTTGTTTTGTTATAAGTTGATTTGTTTTGTTATATGTTGATTTGTTTTGTTATACGTTGATTTGTTTTGTTATACGTTGATTTGTTTTGTTATACGTTGATTTGTTTTGTTATACGTTGATTTGTTTTGTTTTAAGTTGATTTGTTTTGTTATAAGTTGTTTTGTTTTAAGTTGATTTGTTTTGTTATACGTTGATTTGTTTTGTTTTAAGTTGATTTGTTTTGTTATACGTTGATTTGTTTTGTTATAAGTTGTTTTGTTTTAAGTTGATTTTTTTTGTTATACATTGATTTGTTTTGTTATAAGTTGATTTGTTTAGTTTTATAAAGGCCCAGTGCAGTCAAAAATGTACTTTTCCTGTGTTTTATATATATTTCCACACTATGAGGTTGGAATAATACTGTGAAATTGTGAAAATTATGATAATGCCCTTTTAGTGTAAGAGCTCTTTGAAAAGACCGCCTGAAATGTCAGCCTGTTTTGGTGGGAGGGAGTTTTGGCATTCCACGGTGACATCACCATGGGGTGAATTAGTTAATAGACCAATAAGAAAGAGAGTTCTAAAACCTCTCTGCCAATAACAGCACATTTTCCGTTTTCCCCTCCCCACTCAGACCACTCCCAGACAGTCCTAGCTAAATTCTTGCTTGAGAAATTGCCCGTTGCTAAGAAGCTACTTTTGTTTTGTTTTTTTGGCCATTTTAATTAAAAACAATCACAGTAAGGTACTTCATTGTTACCCAGAAATGATTTGATATTGACATAAAACGGCTGCATTGGACTTTTTTTTAAAATATTGTTTTAATCCTAAATGAAATGTTGTACGCCAACAGTGTTTCTCATGCAGTGTAGAATCAAGCTGCATTCTGGGATGTAAGCTACTGTATTCTCCAGTGATGTTATAGTAGATATCATGGGGACTATCTCCATCATGCCATCCTTGCTGAATGTTCAAAGGCTCACTGATCTGTGTCGGATGCCATGGTTAGGGTTGCGTCCCAACTCTCCACACTTCTCCTGCCCACTCCCTGTCGAAGCAGACATAGAGAGCCCGTCAGAGCCCAGAACCTCAGGGAAATGGACATTGTTAGAGAATTAAGGGAAGGGATCGCTGTCTGGAATCATGTGTTTTGTTAAAAGGTTTTGAATGGTTGAAGTATAAATGTATAATGTGTGATATAATAACCAATAAAGTTGTGTGAAATAATGTGAATATCTGTAGTTATTTGTGAAAAGAGCATAGCTGGTGGTGTGAATAAAAAACAATGATCTAGGCTTTTAAAAGCAGTCCTTCATCTCCACATAACAGCCTCCTTAGTATACCTAGCTGTAGCAGCGTCTCATCAACACTAAATGAAGGCAGCAGCTTACATATCAGAATGATTTCATGAGTCCAATGAGTTCATCAAATGGTTAATGACTCACCTTCCTCTCATCACCAAACCCACCTGTCTGCCTGTCTGTCTGCCTGTCTGCCTGTGTCTGTCTGTCTGCCTGTCTGTCTGTCTGTCTGTCTGTCTGTCTGTCTGTCTGTCTGTCTGCAGTGGCGGTTTTACACGGAGGCCGGGGGAGGCCCGTGCCTCCCTGGAAATGTCCCTGGCCACCCCTGTGGCCCCCCCGTGCTGACCAAATAAAAAATTATGAATTTATAACTATTTTACACGCGAGCGCCAAAAGCGGAACTAATGCAACGCTCTACACGGCAACGTTCTACACGGGTAAATTAGAGTGGCGCACCCAAAAAGTAGGCTAGTAGGCTATCCTTGCTAGGTCTACACAATGTTGTGATGTTAACCACGTAACTTCATCCGTCTTGGCTGTTGCATCGCGATAACAAATACATTTTTAGTAAAGTAATCAACAGGTTATCTGCCAGTGTTAAGTAGGGAGGGATGGTTAGGTAACAAAATGTAATGCATGCCCCTACGTTTTTTCTTCTTCTAATAGTTATCATGAAACGAGGAAGGGACATAAAGTCATTTTTTGCCCCAGCAAACAAAAAAGTGAGAGAAACAAATCGAGGTTTTGAGAAAGTTGAGGAAGAGGGAGAGCCAGCATGTGATGAAAGTGAGGGGTCTGACAAAGAGAGGGAAATTCCAGAGGGTGAGGAGGATGAAGAAGAGGGTGAGGACTCCTTGTTTTATTATTTTTCATTTTACATCATCTATCTTTTTTTCCTCACAGTACCAGTAGTTCCACACACTACTAGAGTGTATGTATGTTTGTATGTATGTATATATATCCCACCAATCCTCTCTCAAGAGGTTTTCAAAAAGGGGGCAAACTCATGTCTCAAGACCTGCTTCTGTTGGTTCCCCTCTCCTGCCTGTAACTTTCCATCCACATCCCCAAAGTTTTGTGGCCCATTATGACATCACTCCATTAAGTGATTGCTGCATGTACTGCTCTAAGGAAACACTTCTCTCTCTCTCTCTCTCTCTCTCTCTCTCTCTCTCTCTCTCTCTCTCTCTCGATAGATAGATAGATAGATAGATAGATAGATAGATAGATAGATAGAGTTTATGATTTTATTCTTTTGAATTATCTCTGCCAAACATCTATGTACTACACATCTTCAAGCTCCACAGATGTTTTATGGCATCCACTAAACCTCTTTAGATATTTGTAAATTATACAGTGTGATACCTTTCAACGAAAGTTTATTTTATTTTTTACCAACTATGATTTTTCCTTTTGAAAACAAGCAAAGCAAGAAAAAAAAGAAACAAAATCACTCCAATCATTGCACACTTGTGTCGTTCAGACTTTGCAGGTCCAGCTTTGACATGATGATCTAACTAACACTAATATTGTAACTAATATTGTAACTGAAATATGTATGATCCTATGATGAGCGATTGCTTACTTCCCTTTCACTCTTAAAACATTACTGAAAAAAAATGTGTATAAAAAGTAGGGGTGTAACGATCCATCTACTACATCGATGTATCGATTTATATTCATATGATCCAACTACATCGATCTGTGCTTGGCGAGTTGGCCTTTTGGACAACATATATCGATCTAACATCGTTTTAAAATGTAATAAATCGATTGTATCGATACTAGGAAATAACCCATTGGATTTAAGCACGTCAGACTTTATATGCAGGGGGTGCACATAACTGGTACGCAGATACGCAAGCGCGACAAAAATCAGGAATGCGTAATGCCACTTGTGTTACTACGCGCCTTTGCGTACTTGACCGATCTTCTCATCTAACCTTACACATGACATGTTGCTTGTCAACTACTGTCAGGGATGTCCAAAAAGCAACAGACATTAAGCAGATTCTTTGGCGTTTCGCCACCTACAAAGAAACGCCAACTGGAGCCAGAGCCGAAGCTGCTGAAGCTAACGATGAGCGCACTGAAATGTGGTGCAAGATTTGCCGCTCAAATCCACATCTAGCAGACAAAACAGGTGCATTTTATAAAGGCTCAAAGAATTTCAACCATCCTTTATTTGACAAACATGAAAAGAGCAAGGAGCACACGAATGTGGCGCAAGCCATTGCTAAAAGCGAGCCGAGAATAAATGTCCAGTCGCCGAGACAAGCTGAATGAAGAACAGCGGCAAGCTCTGTTTAATATTTTTCTCTTTCCATAAAGCTAAACACGCACGTCCCATGTCTTCCTATTCTGAGGATGTTCCTTTACTGAATGCTTTTTGATGGATCTGAGGACATCACAAAAACTGAGCAGGAAATAGTTTACATTGTGTCTGTGTCCAGCAACGGAGAGTTTACTTCGGACTTTATTGGACTGATTGAATTGGGTGCTGACCGAACCGCACAGGCCATAACAGACGGACTTGTGAGACTTTTGGTAAGTTTCATAATACCAGATGGTCTGCATGGAGTCATGAAACACTGTTAAAAATATCAAGACTATTGCCAGCCATTAAAATGCAACTGGTTACCAGGTATTTATTTCAGTCACACTGGTTGAATTTTTGGCTAAAAGGTTACTGAATCGATTTCAAGTCACTGAATCGTTTCGGATCGTATCGTTCTAAATGAACCAATATCGTCCTTGAATCGTATCGACAACCACGAATCGTGAT
Source organism: Coregonus clupeaformis (assembly GCF_020615455.1). Classification (NCBI taxonomy): domain Eukaryota; kingdom Metazoa; phylum Chordata; class Actinopteri; order Salmoniformes; family Salmonidae; genus Coregonus; species Coregonus clupeaformis. The sequence goes on from NW_025534027.1 coordinate 293,663, forward strand.
ACAAATCGAATCGTTGTTAAAACGAATCGTTACACCCCTAATAAAAAGGTATATGTAGTATATGTTTGTTTAGTGAGCATTCATGCTGTCATTTTTTCCTAATGTGAACTATGGTGGAAATGTGCTGTCCTAAATGGACTTGCCCATATATGTTGTAAAGCCTTTTTTTGTACACCTGCTCATCAACTGACAGTGAAGTACACAAAGACACAGACACACACACACACACACACACACACACACAGACACCTGTAATATTCTTGTTTTCATGTTGTTGCTGATATCCATCAGTGTTGTTCATATTGCTACATTGTGTTGACATGATTGTTGCTTTTAAACGAATGTTAACTTGATGTTTATTGTCTGCATCCTATTGGACTACTGGATGTTAATGTGTAACACGTTTCCCTGTTTATGTGCTTTAGCAATACTGTATGTCAATATGGTCATGCTAGTAAAGCCTCTTTGAATTGAATTTCTTTTCTGATTTGGTTTATTTTACCTAAATGGATACAGGGTAGTGTGTTTTGTTTATAAATCACTCAGAAAGTTTTCTTTCTTAAAACAAAATGTGGAATCAACTGTCCACAGTAGTGGGGCTTCCATAAATAGGAAATTGCACATTGTTGTACCCTTTGTTGTATCCTGGAGTTTTGTTCACATTGAATATGAACCCTGTATTTGTACCCTGTACTTTTTTTTATTTTTTAATTATTTTATTTTTTCATTTTTATGGCACTATCTCTCTTGCATCTGCACTCTTGTACAAAATACGTGTTATAATAAATGTCATATGATTTTAAAGTAAAATAAAGTTTATAATCTTTGAATATCATGTGTTGCCAGTTTTTTTATGTGTGCCCCCCTGATTAAACACTGGCCCCTCCTTGGCCCCCCTAGTAAAATGTGTCTAGAACCGCCACTGTCTGTCTGTCTGCCTGTACGTATGTCTGCCTGCCTGCCTGCACGTCTGCCTGCCTGTATGTCTGTATGCACAAAGGAGCACTCTTCAGAATTGCAATTATGTCTTGACAACCCGCCTTCCACTTCAGCGCGCAGACATGGTTCGTTTTTGCCCAGCGTTGGCGGTTGGAGACACTGCATCCATTTGGTGGATTATGAACAAATGAATTGGAATGCATTGAATTGAAGCCTTTTAAACGTGTTAATGAGAATGTGAGAGATTGTGTGAACACCTAACCTAATCCTCTTAAAAGACTCCAGGTATTATGCTGAGCCGAGGAGAGGAGGTGTGAGCTGTCATCCTGCGGTGCGCCCTTGTAGGTGCTCACCAAAAACTAGAGTCAGCATCTCTCAACCAATCCCTTTACCTTAGCG
>NW_025534027.1:300000-301516 GCF_020615455.1 Coregonus clupeaformis
CACACACACACACACACACACACACACCACTCTACAACACACTCTCCAGCACACACAACCACTGGCGTACCACATGCCCCTGCAAGGGTTGTGGGCTCCCTGGAGGTCGCCCCCATACAATTAGGAATTAGACTACTAGTATGGACATGAACCTTCTTATGATGTAATAAAGGTCAGCCATTTTGGTCAGAGGGTTGGCCAACCATGGTTTTCCAGTGCTGTGATAAGATATTGTGTAAAATAATGAATGTGAAGAATTTATCTGCACTGTACATTTTTAGCTAGCTAGCCAGACAGTTTTAGAGGAATGATTCCATTAATTTTTAACTGCCAATATGCCAACATTGCATTCAAACAATGCAGTCAATCCAGAGCCATACACTGGCTGAAATCAGTTGACGATAGTACTTAGGATATAATAGCACTCATTTATGGTCTGTTTATATATGTTTTAGAGGCTATTTATACAGAACATTTGTAGAAAACCCATATAAACTGTTTTGATGATTATATGACATTATTTTAGGTTGACAATAATTCTATTACACAATTTCGGATATGTTGCATGCCTTTGTTGAAAATCAGGATGATGCCTCTACTGCCATTCATTCCAATTAGACTGGTTTGGACTTCTCCCTGACCAATATGGCTGCCATTTTCACCCCATTCTGGAACTTCGAGGGTTTATTACATAGCCCCTCTAGTCATTTAATAGGATCTTTACAACACACTCTCCAGCACACACAACACACACCAACACACACACTCCAGCACACGCAACACACACCCAACACACTCTCTCCAGCAAACACACAACACACACTCTACAACACACACTCAGGACAATACTCCTGCAATCAGGCGCTGAGTGTGGAAGAAGCATGGCGCTGCACTAAATGAATGAAATTGGGTCATTTGGGGCATTTGCATTTTAGAGCCCTTCACATCTAGGCTGATGGGTACCCAAATGGCACCCTACTCTCTACCCTATTCCTTGTGGGCCCTGGTCTAAAGTAGTGCACTATAAAGGGTATAGGGTGCCATTTGGAACCTAGAGTCTCCACGCCCCTGCTTGTCCGGGGGTGTCTTAAATGATTCTGTAAAGCATCTGGGTTGTCATTTTATTTATTTTTTTCAGCAGAGAAATGTGATTTTTTATGCTAATAACTTTTCCAGGGTCGCGTCCCAAATGGCACCCTATTCCCCATAGGGCTCTGATCAAAAGTAGTGCACTATATAGGGCATAGGGTGTCAATTGGGACAGATCCACAGTGTCTCTTGACTGGTATGATGGTGGGTGTTGGTGTGGGGTTGCTAAGAAGATGACATGCAGGTGCACACGGTTGATACTGGTGTAGGCAACTCATAGAATCCCAGTAGGTATATTTTAACCTTTTAATCATGACCTTAGATGCACTTGAAGTAGTGTATCCATGAAGCTATCAACACTCAAGTACAGGTAACTGCCAAAATAATAGAAACACTTGAGTAAATGAGGGATATCAAGTATATTGAA
>NW_025534028.1:0-95000 GCF_020615455.1 Coregonus clupeaformis
TGTCACGCCCTGGCTCTGGGGACTCTAGTATGTTGAGCCAGGGTGTGAGTTTTCATGTGTTTTCCATTCTAGTTTAAGCATTTCTATGTTGGCCAGTGTGGTTCTCAATCAGAGGCAACGAGTGTCAGCTGTTGCTGGTTGTCTCTGATTGGGAACCACATTTAGACAGGCTGTTTTCCCACAGTGGTTGTGGGATCTTGTTCCAGTGTGGTTTGTGTTAGACCGTGGACGTCACGTTATCGTTTGTTGTTTTTGTTCGAGTAATCACTAATAAATAAATATGTTCGCATTCCACGCTGCGCCTTGGTCCTCTGTTACCGACGATCGTGACAGAAGATCCCACCAAGACTGGACCAAGCAGCGTGTCCAGGAGCCATCGCCAGGGAGATCTCTAGCGGATCTCCTTCGCCTCCTCGACTGGGTCAAGCCGTGTGAGGAAGAGAGGGGCTTGACTTGGAAGCAGAAGGGCGAAAAGGCTGGCGAGAAGCCTGGAGACCTGGTCCACGGGTAGGAGAGAAGCCCAGAAAATGTTTAGGGGGGGGGCTCACGCCGTGGACGACGGGGCAGCAGGATACCGCGATAGAGCTGCCCAGTGGGTTGGCAGAGGAGGCCGCCATGTTACGGAGGCCACTGGTCAAAGAGGGGAAGGAAGGTGTAGAGACACGGCGAGAGGTACTGGGGTGTGTTACCAGTCCGGTCCGGCCCGTTCCTGATCCCTGCGTAGGGCCAGTGGTGTGTGTCCCCAGTACGGTCCGGTCTGTTCCTGTCCCTTGCACTGAGCCTGTGGTGCGCGTCGCCAGCCCAGTCCGGTCCATTCCTGCTCTCCGCACCAAGTCAGTGGTGCGCTTCGTCAGCCCGGTTCGGCCCGCTCCTGCTCCCCGCACCAAGCCAATGGTGCGCGTCGCCAGCCCGGCCCGGCCTGTTCCTGCTCCCCGCACCAAGCCAATGGTGCGCGTCGCCAGCCCGGCCGGCCTGTTCCTGCTCCCCGCACCAAGTCAGTGGTGCGCGTCGCCAGCCCGGCCCGGTCCATTCCTGCTCTCTGCACCAAGTCAGTGGTGCGCTTCGTCAGCCCGGTCCGGCCCGCTCCTGCTCCCCGCACCAAGCCTATGGTGCACGTCGCCAGCCCGGCTCGGCCTGTTCCTGCTCCCCACACCAAGCCAGTGGTGTGCGTCGTCAGTCCGGCACAGCCCGTGCCTGTTCCACCGGTGCCTGGTCCGGTACCGGTCAGCTGCTCCACGCCGGAGCTAGAGTAATCCGCTCCACCAGTGTTCAGTCCAGCTCCGGCCAGCAGGGCCAGACCGGACCAGGGGTACTTTGGGGGGTTAGAGAGGGAGTGGGGATCAGGCCCGGAGCCGGATCCGCCGCCAAGGCGGAGTGCCCACCCGGTCCCTCCCCTGTGGTGTTTGGTTGGCGTGGTCGGAGTCTGTGCCTTTGGGGGGGGGGAACTGTCACGCCCTGGCTCTGTGGACTCTAGTATGTTGAGCCAGGGTGTGAGTTTTCATGTGTTTTCCATTCTAGTTTAAGTATTTCTATGTTGGCCAGTGTGGTTCTCAATCAGAGGCAACGAGTGTAAGCTGTTGCTGGTTGTCTCTGATTGGAAACCACATTTAGACAGGCTGTTTTCCCACAGTGGTTGTGGGATCTTGTTCCAGTGTGGTTTGTGTTAGACCGTGGACGTCACGTTATCGTTTGTTGTTTTTGTTCGTGTAATCACTAATAAATAAATATGTTCGCATTCCACGCTGCGCCTTGGTCCTCTGTTCCCGACGATCGTGACACTTATTAAACACAGATGTGAACATCAGGGCTTTTACCTCTTATTAAACACAGATGGGAACATCAGGGCTTGTTCCTCTTATTAAACACAGATGGGAGCATCAGGGCTTTTACATCTTATTAAACACAGATGGGAGAATCAGGGCTTTTACATCTTATTAAACACAGATGGGAACATCAGGTAGTTTACATATTATTAAACACAGATGGGAGCATCAGGCTTTTACCTCTTATTAAACACAGATGGGAGCATCAGGGCTTTTACCTCTTATTAAACACAGATGGGAACATCAGGGCTTGTACCTCTTATTAAACACAGATGGGAGCATCAGGGCTTTTACCTCTTATTAAACACAGATGGGAACATCAGGGCTTTTACCTCTTATTAAACACAGTTGAGAACATCAGGGCTTTTACCTCTTATTGAACACAGATGGGAACATCAGGGCGCGTACCTCTTATTAAACACAGATGGGAGCATCAGGGCTTTTACCTCTTATTAAACACAGATGGGAGCATCAGGGCTTTTACCTCTTATTAAACACAGATGGGAGCATCAGGGCTTTTACCTCTTATTAAACACAGATGGGAACATCAGGTAGTTTACATATTATTAAACACAGATGGGAGCATCAGGCTTTTACCTCTTATTAAACACAGATGGGAGCATCAGGGCTTTTACCTCTTATTAAACACAGATGGGAACATCAGGGCTTGTACCTCTTATTAAACACAGATGGGAGCATCAGGGCTTTTACCTCTTATTAAACACAGATGGGAACAGCAGGGCTTTCACCTCTTATTAAACACAGATGGGAACATCAGGGCTTTTACCTCTTATTAAACACAGTTGAGAACATCAGGGCTTTTACCTCTTATTGAACACAGATGGGAACATCAGGGCGCGTACCTCTTATTAAACACAGATGGGAGCATCAGGGCTTTTACCTCTTATTAAACACAGATGGGAGCATCAGGGCTTTTACCTCTTATTAAACACAGATGGGAGCATCAGGGCTTTTACCTCTTATTAAACACAGATGGGAATATCAGGGCCTTTACCTCTTATTAAACACAGGTGGGAACATCAGGTCGTTTACCTATTATTAAACACAGATGGGAACATCAGGGCTTTTACTTCTTATTAAACACAGATGGGAACATCAGCGCTTTTACCTCTTATTAAACACAGATGGGAACATCAGGGCTTGTACCTCTTATTAAACACAGATGTGTCAAGGGTGCTGAAGGTGGGTGTGGTGCAGGAATCAAGCGCAGGACGCAGAAACTAAGTCTAAAAGACTTTAGTGAAATATTCACGTAGTACACGAGCTCAACAAGCCCGGAGGCGAAATAAAGGCGCACACAGGCGTCAAACAAAAGGCGCACTAACGTGCGAAAAACCCTCTCCAAACAACGGAGGGAAACACGTAGCACAGAACACCAAACAGAAGCGCAATCACACACAGCACCTGACACACACAACGAGAACTAAATAGGACACTAATGAACGCTAACTGGAAACAGGTGTACAACATCAAGACAAAACCAAACGAACATGAAACATACAACGGTGGCAGCTAGTACTCCGGGGACGACGACCGCCGAAGCCTGCCGGAGCAAGAAGGAGGAGCAGCCTCGGCCGAAACCGTGACAGTACCCCCCCTTGACGCGCGGCTCCAGCCGTGCGCCGACCCCGGCCTTGGGGACGACCAGGAGGACGCGGAGCAGGGCGCGCGGGATGCCCCCGGTGGAACTCCGACAGGAGAGACGGGTCTAGGATGTCCCTCCGCGGCACCCAGCACCGTTCCTCCGGGCCGTACCCCTCCCACTCCACGAGATACTGGAGACCCCCCATCCGACGTCTTGAGTCCAAGATGGACCGAACGGTGTACGCCGGAGCCCCCTCGATGTCCAGTGGGGGCGGAGGAGTCTCTCCTATCTCACCTTCCTGGAGTGGACCAGCTACCACCGGCCTGAGAAGAGACACATGGAACGAGGGGTTAATATTCTTATATTCAATAGGCAGATGTAACCTATAACACACCTCGTTCAGTCTTCTCAGGACTTTAAAAGGCCCCACAAACCGCCGACCCAGCTTCCGGCAGGGCAGGCGGAGGGGCAGGTTTCTGGTCGAGAGCCAGACTCGATCTCCAGGTGCGTACACCGGCCCCTCACTGCGGTGGAGATCGGCGCTCGCCTTGTGTCGACGGATGGCCCGCTGCAGATGGACGTGTGCAGCGTTCTACGTCTCCTCCGAGCGCCTCACCCAATCATCCACCGCAGGGGCCTCGATCTGGCTCTCCTGCCAAGGTGCCAGAACCGGCTGGTAACCTAACACACATTGGAAGGGGGTTAGGTTGGTAGAGGAGTGGCGGAGAGAGTTTTGGGCCATCTCCGCCCAGGGAATATACCGAGCCCACTCCTCCGGCCGGTCCTGGCAATACGACCTCAGAAACCTACCCACATCCTGGTTGACTCTTTCTACCTGCCCATTGCTCTCCGGGTGGTACCCCGAGGTAAGGCTCACCGAGACCCCCAAATGCTCCATGAACGCTCTCCAGACTCGGGAGGTAAACTGGGGGCCTCGATCAGACACTATATCCTTGGGTACCCCGTAATGCCGGAAGACGTGGGTAAATAGTGCCTCTGCGGTCTGTAGGGCAGTAGGAAGACCCGACATAGGGAGAAGACGACAGGCCTTAGAGAACCGGTCCACAACGACCAGGATGGTGGTATTCCCCTGCGAGGGCGGAAGGTCTGTCACAAAATCCACTGAGAGGTGGGACCAGGGTCGTTGTGGAACGGGCAGGGGTTGTAACTTACCCCTGGGCAAGTGTCTGGGCGCCTTACACTGGGCGCACACCGAGCAGGAGGAGACATAAACCCTCACATCCCTGGCTAACGTGGGCCACCAGTACTTAGTGCTAAGACAATGCACTGTCCGGCCAATACCCGGATGTCCAGAGGAGGGTGACGTGTGAGCCCAGTAAATGAGTCGATCCCGAACCTCGAGCAGAACGTACTTCCGACCCACAGGACACTGTGGAGGGCTAGGGTCGGCACGCAACGCCCGCTCGATTTCAGCATCGACCTCCCACACAACCGGTGCCACTAGACAAGACGCCGGTAGTATGGGGAGTAGGCTCAACGGACCTCTCCTCCGTGTCATACCGCCGGGACAGCGCATCTGCCCCTTACCGTTCTGGGACCCAGGGATGTACGTGATTTTAAATACGAACCTGGCGAGAAACATACTCCATCGAGCCTGGCGAGGGTTCAGTCTCCCTCGCTGCCCGGATGTACTCCAGGTTCCGATGGTCAGTCAAAATGAGGAAAGGGTGTTGAGCCCCCCTCAAGCCAATGCCTCCACACCTTAAGGGGCCTGAACTACAGCTAACAGCTCCCTGTCCCCGACGTCATAATTTCGCTCCGCCGGGCTGAGCTTTTTAGAGTAAAAAGCACAGGGGCGGAGTTTAGGTGGCGTGCCGGACCGTTGAGAGAGGACGGCCCCTATACCGGCCTCAGACGCGTCCACCTCGACCTGAAAGGGTAAGGCGGGATCCGGATGCGCCAGCACCGGAGCCAACGTAAACAGGTCCTTCAGTCTCCCAAAAGCCCTGTCGGCCTCCGCTGACCACTGCAGGCGCACCGGACCCCCTTTCAGAAGGGACGTGATGGGAGCTGCCACCTGTCCAAAACCCCGGATAAACCTCTGGTAGTAATTCGCAAAGCCCAAGAACTGCTGCACCTCTTTGACAGTGGTTGGGGTTTGCCAATTACGCACGGCTGACACACGGTCCACCTCCATTTTCACCCCTGACGCGGACAACCGATAACCCAAAAAGGAGACCGACTCCTGGAAAAACAGACATTTCTCTGCCTTGACATACAGGTCGTGCTCCAACAGCCTCCTCAATACACGACGCACCAGGGCTACATGCTCGGCTCGGGTAGACGAGTACACTAGAATGTCATCAATGTACACGACCACCCCTTGCCCCTGCATATCCCGGAAAATCTCATCCACGAAGGATTGGAAGACTGATGGAGCATTCATCAACCCGTATGGCATGACGAGATACTCGAAATGACCCGAAGTGGTACTAAACGCTGTCTTCCATTCGTCGCCCTCCCTAATGCGCACCAAGTTATACGCGCTCCTGAGATCCAGTTTTGTGAAAAACCGCGCTCCGTGCAATGACTCCGTCATGGTCGCAATCAGAGGGAGTGGATAACTGTATTTCACAGTAATCTGATTGAGACCACGGTAATCAATGCACGGGCGCAACCCTCCATCTTTTTTCTTCACAAAAAAGAAGCTTGAGGACGCAGGAGAAGTGGAGGGCCGTATGTATCCCTGTCTCAAAGATTCGGCTATGTAAGTCTCCATAGCTTTTCTCTCCTCTTGAGACAAAGGATACACGTGACTCCGTGGGAGCGCTGCTCCTGCCTGGAGATCTATCGCACAATCCCCCTGTCTGTGAGGAGGCAACTGCGTCGCCCTAGCTTTACTAAACACAAGAGCCAAATCCCCATATTCAGGCGGAATGTGCAGTGCGGGCACTTGGTTTGGACTTTCCACCGAAGTCGCCCCCACGGAAACACCCAGACATCGCCCCTCACACTGAGCAGACCACCCATTGAGAGCCCTCTGTTGCCACGAAATAGCAGGGTTATGGGTGCTTAACCAGGGAATTCCCAGCACCACCGGGTACGCAGGAGAGTCGATCAGATATAGCTGTATAGTCTCCTCATGACCCCCCTGCGCACACATCCTAAGTGGCGCTGTGACTTCCCTAATCAACCCCGACCCCAACGGGCAGCTATCTAAAGCATGAACGGGAAAAGGCTTGTCAACAGGCAGGAGGGGAATCCCTAAATCTAAACAAAACTTCCGATCAACAAAATTCCCAGCTGCGCCTGAATCTACTAGCGCCTTATGCTGGGAATGAGGTGCAACCTGTGGAAAACGAACAGGTATACAAAAGTGCACAACAGAGAGCTCTGGGTAAGTGAGGCGTCTACTCACCTGGGAAGGCTCCCCAGTGCGTGGCCTGTTGTCTCCTCCTCCGGGAGACCCTCCCCAGCACCTGGCCGCAGTGTGCCCTCCACGACCGCAATTGGTGCAGGGGACAGGCCCCCTCAGGCTCCTTCTCCTCCTTTCTCTAGCGCCAGCACCCCCGAGCTCCATAGGGCTCGGCTCGGAGGTGCTGGAGGGTGGAAATGGACGGACCCCACTCGGGACGTCCACGGGTGGCCAGCAGGGTGTCCAGACGGATGGACATGTCGACCAACTGGTCGAAGGTGAAATTGGTGTCCCTGCAGGCCAACTCACGTTGAACGTCCTCCCGTAGGCTACATCGAAAATGATCGATGAGGGCCCGTTCATTCCACCCTGCGTCTGCCGCTAGAGTCCGGAACTCCAGTGCGAACGCCTGTGCGCTCCTCCTCCCCTGTCTAAGGTAGAATAGACGCTCCCCCGCCGCTTTGCCCTCAGGTGGATGGTCGAACACGGCCTTGAAGCGACGGGAGAACTCCGCGTAGGAGATGGTGGTGGCGTCTATCCTCCTCCACTCGGCGTTGGCCCATTCCAACGCCTTGCCCGTGAGACAGGAGATGAGGCCAAGTAGAGCTCCACCTGCAGGAGGAACCCCTGACACCCGGCAGCTGTGCCGTCATACGCCCTCGGGAGCGAGAGCCGAATCCCACTGGGTTCCGGACCTGGGACTGGTGGACCGACCGATGGTGGTGGCAAGGTAGGTGGAGGTGTGGGTACCCCTCTGGCCTCCCATCGGTGCAGGGTGTTGATGACATCCTGTAGAGCGGTCCCCAGTTGTCTGATCTGGTCATCCTGGCCGCGGACATGCTCCTCCAGCGACTCAGGTGCGGCTGTTGCTCCTGCTGATTCCATTTATAAGGTGTGTGATTCTGTCAGGGGTGCTGTAGGTGGGTGTGGTGCAGGAATCAAGCGCAGGACGCAGAAACTAAGTCCAAAAGACTTTAGTGAAATATTCACGTAGTACACGAGCTCAACAAGCCCGGAGGCGAAATAAAGGCGCACACAGGCGTCAAACAAAAGGCGCACTAACATGTGCGAAAAACCCTCTCCAAACAACGGAGGGAAACACGTAGCACAGAACATCAAACAGAAGCGCAATCACACACAACACCTGACACACACAACGAGAACTAAATAGGACACTAATGAACGCTAACTGGAAACAGGTGTACAACATCAAGACAAAACCAAACGAACATGAAACATACAACGGTGGCAGCTAGTACTCCAGGGACGACGACCGCCGAAGCCTGCCCGAGCAAGGAGGAGGAGCAGCCTCGGCCGAAACCGTCACAAGATGGGAGCATCAGGGCTTTTACCTCTTATTAAACACAGATGGGAGCATCAGGGCTTTTACCTCTTATTAAACACAGATGCTAGTATCAGGGCTTTTACCTCTTATTAAACACAGATTGGAACAGCAGGGCTTTTACCTCTTATTAAACACAGATGGGAACATCAGGGCTTTTACCTCTTATTAAACACAGATGGGATCATCAGGGCTTTTACTTCTTATTAAACACAGATGGGAACATCAGGGCTTTTACCTCTTATTAAACACAGATGGGAGCATCAGGGCTTTTACCTCTTATTAAACACAGATGCTAGTATCAGGGCTTTTACCTCTTATTAAACACAGATTGGAACAGCAGGGCTTTTACCTCTTATTAAACACAGATGGGAACATCAGGGCTTTTACCTCTTATTAAACACAGATGGGAACATCAGGGCTTTTACCTCTTATTAAACACAGATGGGAACATCAGGGCTTTTACCTCTTATTAAACACAGATGGGAGCATCAGGGCTTTTACCTCTTTTTAAACACAGATGGGAACATCAGGGCTTGTACCTCTTATTAAACACAGGTGGGAGCATCAGGGCTTTTACCTCTTATTAAACACAGATGGGAACATCAGGGCTTTTACCTCTTATTAAACACAGATGGGTACATCAGGGCTTTTACCTCTTATTAAACACAGATGGGTACATCAGGGCTTTTACCTCTTATTAAACACAGATGGGAACATCAGGGCTTTTACCTCTTATTAAACACAGATGGGATCATCAGGGCTTTTACTTCAAATTAAACACAGATGGTAGTATCAGGGCTTTTACCTCTTATTAAACACAGATGGGAACAGCAGGGCTTTTACCTCTTATTAAACACAGATGGGATCATCAGGGCTTTTACCTCTTATTAAACACAGATGGGAGCATCAGGGCTTTTACCTCTTATTAAACACAGATGGGATCATCAGGGCTTTTACTTCTTATTAAACACAGATGGTAGTATCAGGGCTTTTACCTCTTATTAAACACAGATGGGAACAGCAGGGCTTTTACCTCTTATTAAACACAGATGGGATCATCAGGGCTTTTACCTCTTATTAAACACAGATGGGAACATCAGGGCTTTTACCTCTTATTAAACACAGATGGGAACAGCAGGGCTTTTACCTCTTATTAAACACAGATGGGAACAGCAGGGCTTTTACCTCTTATTAAACACAGATGGGAGCATCAGGGCTTTTACCTCTTACAGGAACAAAAATAACATTTTAAAAACCGTTCAGATGGGGCTTGGCTGAGTTGGCGCCACTCCACTAAGATAATTTCCTTCTGGTCTACCCTTGGTGTGAAGGTGGACTTCTCATTCACAACGGTGGACTGATTGAACATGCTGGAGAAATCACTTAAAGAGTGGTAAAACGATCTCTAAAGAAATGAAAGTTCCTGTTTGAATATTCAGCTCTGCAAGTGGAAATTAATATCTCTGCTCTGTAAGGATAATTTAGATATGATGCTTGCCTCTAAAATCCTGCTGTGTAAGGTACGTGTACACTGAAATAGGATTTCTAGAATCAGACACCATATGAGGTTCCTGGACTTCCAAATATGGAACAGAGAGCAGAGTAAAATATGGATAGATCATGCAAGATTGAGAAATGTTTAAAGATGAGCTAAATCCCTCTTGTATTTTCTGTTCACCCTATCACCTGTACCTTATTACCCTAACCCTCTCACCTGTACCTTATTACCCTAACCCTCTCACCTGGACCTTATAACCCTAACCCTCTCACCTGGACCTTATAACCCTAACCCTTATAGAAGCTGGACCTTATAAGCCTAACCCTTATAGAAGCTGGACCTTATAACCCTAACCCTCTCACCTGGACCTTATTACCCTAACCCTCTCACCTGGACCTTATAACCCTAACCCTCTCACCTGGACCTTATAACCCTAACCCTTATAGAAGCTGGACCTTATAACACTAACCCTTATAGAAGCTGGACCTTATAACCCTAACCCTCTCACCTGGACCTTATTACCCTAACCCTCTCACCTGGACCTTATAACCCTAACCCTCTCACCTGGACCTTATAACCCTAACCCTTATAGAAGCTGGACCTTAGAACACTAACCCTTATAGAAGCTGGACCTTAGAACACTAACCCTTATAGAAGCTGGACCTTATAACCCTAACCCTTATAGAAGCTGGACCTTATAACACTAACCCTTATAGAAGCTGGACCTTATAACACTAACCCTTATAGAAGCTGGACCTTATAACCCTAACCCTCTCACCTGGACCTTAGAACACTAACCCTTATAGAAGCTGGACCTTATAACACTAACCCTTATAGAAGCTGGACCTTATAACACTAACCCTTATAGAAGCTGGACCTTATAACACTAACCCTTATAGAAGCTGGACCTTAGAACACTAACCCTTATAGAAGCTGGACCTTATAACCCTAACCCTTATAGAAGCTGGACCTTATAAGCCTAACCCTTATAGAAGCTGGACCTTATAACCCTAACCCTTATAGAAGCTGGACCTTAGAACACTAACCCTTATAGAAGCTGGACCTTAGAACACTAACCCTTATAGAAGCTGGACCTTATAAGCCTAACCCTTATAGAAGCTGGACCTTATAACACTAACCCTTATAGAAGCTGGACCTTATAACCCTAACCCTTATAGAAGCTGGACCTTATAACACTAACCCTTATAGAAGCTGGACCTTAGAACACTAACCCTTATAGAAGCTGGACCTTAGAACACTAACCCTTATAGAAGCTGGACCTTATAACCCTAACCCTTATAGAAGCTGGACCTTATAAGCCTAACCCTTATAGAAGCTGGACCTTATAACACTAACCCTTATAGAAGCTGGACCTTAGAACACTAACCCTTATAGAAGCTGGACCTTAGAACACTAACCCTTATAGAAGCTGGACCTTAGAACACTAACCCTTATAGAAGCTGGACCTTATAAGCCTAACCCTTATAGAAGCTGGACCTTATAACCCTAACCCTTATAGAAGCTGGACCTTATAACACTAACCCTTATAGAAGCTGGACCTTGTAACACTAACCCTTATAGAAGCTGGACCTTAGAACACTAACCCTTATAGAAGCTGGACCTTATAAGCCTAACCCTTATAGAAGCTGGACCTTATAACCCTAACCCTTATAGAAGCTGGACCTTATAACACTAACCCTTATAGAAGCTGGACCTTGTAACACTAACCCTTATAGAAGCTGGACCTTATAACCCTAACCCTTATAGAAGCTGGACCTTATAACACTAACCCTTATAGAAGCTGGACCTTGTAACACTAACCCTTATAGAAGCTGGACCTTATAACACTAACCCGTATAGAAGCTGGACCTTATAACACTAACCCTTATAGAAGCTGGACCTTAGAACACTAACCCTTATAGAAGCTGGACCTTGTAACACTAACCCTTATCAAAGATAGAACCATGAGGGAGGCTTGGCATGGATCACAGATACATACAGGTTCATATCTCAGGAGATGGTTGTTTTGAAAGACTTGTAGCCATGTGGTTCAATACGACTAAGAAATTCCATACATGATTGTAAATAAATGAACATGGATATTGTTGTATCAGGGGTTGAGATTTTGTGATGCTACGGATTCACATTCACCTGGATGTATATAGTCAGCGCAGGCCAAGTTACCATGAAACTCTAAGCCCTCCAGTCAATTACTGTATAATAGAATTAGCCTGGTCCTAGATCTCTTTGTGCTATAGTTGGCTATACAACAGTGGTGTCGAGACACCAATGCTGATATGCTGTGATGACAAGAAATCCGCTGACACTGTCCTTGATTATAATGGTTTATTACATCAAAGATTACAGTATCAATTTACAGACTCCTGCAGAAATCTGGAGAACAACTGACCCAATCTCTAATATGTTATTCTCTCCCTCCTTTGTTAAAAAACATGGTATTTATATCCTATGTAACATAATATGGGTGGTTTTCGATAGACCAATCCCTGGCCTTTACACATCCGAATCTCCTCTGTCTTAGGGGGCCCCTGTAGTAATGTTTTCCAGATGTTTCCGCAAGCAGAGCCAAATTCCTCTAACACACCATTTGCAAACGTCAGCAAAATCATAAACTGTTTAGAAACTACATATTTCCCCCCTTCGAGACTAATTAAGTCTCGAAAACAAAAATAATAGGATTATGACAAATCTTGTGTAACTTTAAAAATAAAACAAAATGTATGTAGTGTGAACACATTTTTATGAAGCGTAAACAAATCGTTATGGAGTGTAAGAGCGAAAAACCTGTCTGGCAGCTTTCTTTCCAAATATCCATCAATCAATCAAGACAGTAAAATTCTCTCACGGCCCCTCTGCCCTAGGCGACCACCTAAGTACTCCAGATCAATTTATAAATCTTTATCAATGCATTTTAAACTATGATGCAATTGAATACACATGAAAGCCTCAGAAAACAAAGTACAATCAAACTTGTCCACATTCAGGCTGGTCGACCCATCGGACCCTCCTGTGGATTCTCTCTGTCCCTGCCTAGACCCAATATCCCTAAGCTTCAACGAAATAAACAAAAACATCTGAGGTCCCCACATGTACCCAACAACAGAAAACATAATTCTTCAAAAATTAATACAGAAAGAATATGACACAAATTATGGATTACACATACAAATATGTCTATATATCATTATAGACACTGGAATGTAGTCTACTACACTGCATCTCCTCAGCAGTGTCGACTTTTAATGCAACGTCGATGATGGAATCTGAACATTTCCACACCTTCCTTGTTCCACTTCCTCCAGTCCATTCATATTGTCCCCTCTACACATTCCCCCATATGCTTCTGGAAGAAAAGAAAACACCAACCAGTATCTTTTGCAAAACAACACATTCAAATTAAAACATCAATATCAACTAAAAATGATATATAAAATGATATATAAAATGAATCACATTCCATTTCCCCCTTTGATTCATAAGAAAATACTAAATATCACAATAATATGTAAAGACGTGAAAAATTATCTCTCAATCAGATATTCAAAATTTCCTAGAGTTACTTCAACCCTAGTTTTCATATCTTTTTAGTCTGACTTTAGTCCTTTTTTTCAAAAACCATTTCACTGTTTTATCCACAAAACTCTTTCCCACTAATTTGAGGATATTCGATCGGGAAGTCCCCACCTGCTTATGACTTCTTTACACAAGAACTTAGCAACCGACTGAGCATATTTTCACTTAGTTGGACATCTTATGCACCTCTTGGTGTAGGAATGTAACCAAGAATAACAGTCACACCCCTGTAAACATTATTTTTCAGACAGATTGTGCACCTGCCTATGACATAGTCAACCTGTTAAAGCAAATATGGTTCCCAAAAACCATACTCCTTTGTGATCTTTCTCCTAACCTCCCCCTTGCAACATTAGCTAACCCATGTGCTTCCTAAATCATCAGACCTAATAGGTCTAGAGGCACTACTATCAACCCCTCATGGTTTCTCCAAAGACAACAAAGGCATGTTACTCTGAAGATTTTTCTATTGTCTTCAAAACACCTGCTTTCGAATGTCCTTCAATTTGTGGTTCGATCCCTTGGATTGCTTCATCTTTCAATGGATACTGATTCTTCCAAGGAGGTCTGGCTCCTGGTCGAAGTTCAACTTTCACCTCAATTGGGCTGATTTCACAAGTCCAATATCGGTACTGTGTTGAGACCACAAACATTCTGGAACTTGTTGCAACATCTCCTCTTTCATAGGGTCTGAATCCATCTTCGCACTGCAAATAGATTCATGTGTCATCCGTACAGCTTGTGGCTCTCCTTGTCCTTGAGCCGAAATCATGATTTTGAGAAATCGCTGATCTTCACTCCTCCAAATCGCCAAATTCTCTTTCATCGGTACGAAAACAGCTTTCTCTGCTTCTGTCATAATTTCTCCTATATGCTTCTGCTCATAGCCTTCAAAAACCAACAAGGTCATATATGGCACACTCTTCTCAATCTCAAATTCTTTATCCAGATAATCGTCTGTGTTTATCTTCATAGCTGCTCCTTGTGGTCCTAAAATGCAACATGAGCTGAGTTGAACTTTCTTTGGTTGATGACTCAACCATTCCTCTGAGTTCGATTGGGCAGCATTCTTGAAATACTTGAGCGTACAATGAAATGGATATTCCGGAAGCCTCGCATCTGGCATATTTGCCAAAATGAATTTCTCCCATATCTTAGCCTGCTTCAAAAAATCTTCACTGAGATTTCCAATCCAGAATACTGAAGAAGAATCCATCTCTGTCGTCATCAACAATTGGTAAACCTTTTCCTTTCGCACTTCTACCAGACAGCCGTCTGGTGTACATTTTATTGTACAGTTCAATTTACACAATGCATCTCTTCCCAACAATGCAATAGGTGTATGTTCTGATACCAGTATGGGTATTGTAATTTTCTGATTTTCATAGCAGAGCTCAATTGGTTCCGTAAGAGGAATCAGCTGTTTCACTCCCTCAAATCCGATTGTCCTAATTAGTTGATTGGACATAGGGAGATGTGTAGCATCTTCAGGCGCTATCCGCCATCACTTCCAATGGTCGTTTATTTACTTTCACCTCAATTGTTGGATCTTTTTCCGGTCCTGATGCTCCCAGCTGACACCCCCCTTTTGGATCTTCTGGGCACCTCTAGAATCCTTGCTCCGGGCCCCTATAAGGGTTCACCGGTCCTCCAGATGATCTTGACTGGCCCCTGTATCTTCCTCTGAAATTCCCTCTGGTGTTTCCTCCTGGCCCATTACACTCACCAAGTGACCAACCTGTCCACAATTATAACACACTTCTGAAGATTGCTGGAAGTATGGCTTGAATCTTCCTCCTCTTCCTCTTCCTAAGCCTTCTCGTCCTCTTCCTCTCCAATTCTGTGTCTGTCCAGAAACTGGCTGTGGATATGAAACAACTGGTACCGCTATTGGTGGCTGGTACAATTGCGGTTGGAACTGGTTCGGTTGAAGCTGTGGCAGTGATTGTTGATTTGGTGCACACTGATTCTGCATAACCAAAGCTTGTTTCTTCTCCTTCTTATTCTCCACCAGTTGTATTTGATTGAGTTTTCTGAGAGTTTCTTGGTCCTGTTCTTTCTGGTTGTGTTCCTTTTTCCAGTACAGATCCACTTGATGGGCTATATGATCTGTATAGACACCTTTTGTCATGCTTCCAAGTCCAACCACCTCTGCCAGTTTGCTCCTTACTGGTGAGGGCAGTCCCATCTGCAGTTTAGCTCTCAAAATTGACTGCTCAATTTGACTCACATCTGGATCATTTCCGGTAATATTTCTCCACACTTGATGAACTCTTGACACATAGGCTCTCGGATTTTCTTGTTGTCCTAGTGGGTCAATCAGAATGTTGTCAGGATGCACATTTGTTGGAAACGTATCTTTCAGTGCTCTCCACAGCCTATTTCTACTTGCAGCCAACAATTCAGGATCATTCACCGCGGTCCCCACATATCGATGAAGTCCAGCTCTCTGAAACATTTCTTCCATACCTGGAATCCCAAGGAGATTAGCCAAAAGTCTCTTAATGTCTCCTATGGCAGACTGTGTTCCCACTGTAATTTCTTCCAATTTTGAAATCCAAGGATATGCTCCATCTTGAAGAGTAGGCAGCTTCTCAAGTATATCTGACATATCGGTATTCTGCAAAGGCTTATATTCTAGGTTTTGTCCTCGAAATATCATCTGGCATCATCTTCTTACTTGTGCTCCCTTGTCTTGGCCTCAATGTATACCTCTTCTCCAATTCTTGGGATCCTTTATTCAGCAGTTTTTTTCTTCTGTATCTTCAGCTTCTTGAGTTGTTCTTCCAGTTCTCTTACTTCTTCTAAATTATTGGCCTTATCCAAGCATGATATGTATCGATCTATATCTTTTTCAATTTCCTCTGTGCTAGTCATTCTAGGATAAAATCCTCTTGAATATGAAGCACCTTTAATCTCCAAATCTTTTTCGCTGTCTTCATCTTCTGTAACGATCCCGGCAGTCTGAGTCGGGTCCTGTCTGTGGACTAGTTGTTATGTTCGTGATCTCCAGTTTCCCGAGGGTTCTGGAACGCTCCGGGGAGCTCTCTTGATTTCCGCACCTGCATCCCATCAGCAATCTGCACACCTGGTCCTGATCATCACCCTTCTTAGGCTCTGGCCTAACATCCATTCCCTGCCGGATCGTTAGCCATGAACAGTAGGTTTACCAGAGTATCAGTCTTAGAGCCTAGCGTTAGTTTTGTTGTTTTTGCACCTTGTTGGTTTGTTGCTTACTTACCCCCGTTTTGTTCCATCTGCAGTCACCCGTCCGGAACCTTCATCCAACCTCTGCCTGGTGGTCGGCGGCTGCCGACCCAGGATGGGATCAACCACTGCACCCCCAACAACTAATCAACGCCGCCCGCTCTGTTCCCTGGATTATTCAGCATCACTCTTGAACTTGTAAATAAACACTCACCTTCGTTTCAACTTACCTTGTCCTGGTCTGCTTCTGGGTTCTGGCTTAGCAACTCGTGACAGAACGATCCGGCCAGTAATGAACCCAGCGGACCTGGACTCTGTTCGCCATGCCATTACCCAGCAGGAGAAGATGTTGGGCCATCATAGCACGGTACTACAGGAGATCGCGTTGTCAGTTCGGAACCTTTCTACCGGTCTGACGGAGGTCCAGAACCAACGCAAGTGTCCGGTGGAAGATCCACTACCGGTTTCACCCATCTCGCCTGCCGCTTCTGAAGCTGTGTCCTTCCGTGAGCCCAAAGGTTCCGACACCGGATAAATATGAGGGGAGCTGGGAAGATGCCGTTCCTTCCTTATGCAGTGTGGATTAGTGTTCGATCTACAGCCCTACTCTTATGCCACAGACAAGGCTAGGATAGCCTTTGTGATTGAGTTGCTGCGTGGTCGAGCGCTGGAGTGGGCTTCAGCCGTTTGGGAACGACAGGATCCCCGCATGGCTTCATACCAGGGGTTCACGGCCGAGATGAGGAAGCTCTTCGACCATTCCGTCCGAGGGAGGGACGCAGCTAGGCGCCTGTTTTCGCTTCGCCAAGGAACTCGCAGCGTGGCCGACTTCGTGATCGAGTTCAAGACGTTGGCTGTGGAGAGTGGGTGGAATGAGGAGGCTCTGCAAGCGGCCTTTTACCAGGGTCTGTCGGAGCAGCTCAAGGATGAGTTGATCTCCTATCCGGAGTCTAGTGATCTGGACAGCTTGGTAGCCTTGTCTATTCGGGTGGATAATCGAGTCCGAGAGCGAAGGAGGGAGAAGCAATGGGCTCCGTCCAACCGATCAGCTTCTCAGGTTCCAGTCGGGTCGTCAAACTGCGCGGCTCGCTAAAGTTGGGAGGACTTTTAGCGAGCCAGTTTCGACCTCTCAATACCTCTGTCAGACCCCGTTTCCGGCTACCCTTATGAACAGGAATCAGAGCTTAGCGATTAACGCTTTTATCGATTCAGGTGCCGATGGAAGCTTTCTAGATGCCGAGTTGGTGGAACAGCTGGGGCTTTCCAAGGAGCAATTGCCGGAAGCCATTGAAGCTACCACTCTGGACGGCAGTAGTCTGGCACGTATCACGATGAGGACTGAACCGGTTAAGATGCGGTTGTCGGGGAATCATTCTGAGATGATTTCATTCTTCATTCTGCCGTCTTCCCAGGTTCCTCTGGTCCTTGGATACCCCTGGCTGAAGGAACACAATCCCACGTTCGATTGGGTGGACGGGCAAGGTAACGAGTTGGAGCCTTGATTGTCATGCTAACTGTCTCAAGACTGCCTGCCCCCATTCGGTTCCCAGTCAGGTGATTGAGGCTAAACCCCCAGATTTGTCCCTGGTTCCCGAGACATATCACGATTTGGGGGAAGTTTTCAGTAAGCAGAAGGCTCTGTCACTCCCTCCCCACCGACCATATGATTGTGCCATCAACCTGTTCCCTGGAGCTGTCTACCCCAAGGGAAGGTTATACAGTATCTCCCGACCTGAACGTGAGGCTTTGGGAGACCTACATCAAGGAGTCCCTAGCTGCTGGTCTCGTTCGTCCCTCGTCATCACCCTGGGGGGCAGGATTCTTCTTTGTGGGTAAGAAGGATGGCTCTCTTCGACCGTGTATTGATTATCGGGGGTTGAATGACATCACGGTCAAGAACAAGTATCCCCTGCCCTTGATGAGTTCTGCCTTCGACTCCTTACAGGGTGCTACGGTGTTCACCAAGCTAGACCCTACGCAATGCGTATCACATGGTCCGGATCAGAGAGGGGGACGAGTGGTTGACGGGTTTCAATACACCGATGGGTCACTTCGAGTATCAGGTGATGCCGTTTGGACTGACCAATGCTCCAGCGGTATTCCAGAGTATGGTGAACGACGTCCTGAGAGATATGATCGGTCTCTTTGTGTTTGTTTACCTGGATGACATTCTGATCTTCTCGAAGGAACCTTCCGACCACGTCCAGCATGTCCGGCAGGTTCTGCAGCGATTGTTGGAGAATCGCCTGTTCGTGAAGGCCGAGAAGTGCGAGTTTCACGCCCACACGACATCCTTTCTCGGGTACATCATCTCCAGGGGGAGAGATTAGGATGGACCAGGAGAAGGTTAGAGCGGTTCTGGAATGGGCCCAGCCCGGTACGAGATTGCAGCTCCAGAGATTTTTGGGGTTTGCGAATTTCTACCGCAGATTCATCCGGGATTACAGCCGTGTGGCCGCTCCGTTAACTGCCTTGACTTCCAGTATCAGGACCTTCAAGTGGAATCCGAGGCGGATCGAGCGTTTCTGGATTTGAAGAGGCGATTCACCAACGCACCGATTCTCTCTCAACCGGACACGGCCCGTCAGTTCGTCGTTGAAGTGGGCCAGCGTCTGATGTGGGAGTTGGCGCCATCCTGTCGCAGCGATGCTCCACGGACAGTAAACTCCATCCCTGCGCCTACTACTCTCGTCGCCTTTCGCCTGCGGAGAGGAATTACGATGTGGGTAACCGGGAGCTTCTCGCGGTGAAACTTGCCTTGGAGGAGTGGCGCCACTGGTTGGAGGGGGGCGGAGCAACCGTTTATTGTCTGGACTGACCACAAGAATCTTGCTTACGTGCAATCGGCTAAACGTCTCAACTCCCGTCAGGCCAGGTGGGCGTTGTTTTCGGACGATTCAAGTTTTCCCTGACGTTCCGACCTGGATCTAAGAACGGCAAGGCGGACGCCTTGTCCCGGATGTTCTCCAAGACGGAGGAGAGTGGGTCCAAGACCGAGACAATTCTCCCCGGAACTGCGTCGTGGGAGCAGTTATGTGGAAGATTGAGGAGGAGGTGCTGGCGGCCCTTCGGACTCAGCCCGGTCCCGGTAACGGTCCACCCGGTCGGTTGTTTGTGCCTGAGTCGGTTCGTCCTGCTGTCCTCAAATGGTCCCACGCCAGCAAGATGGCTTGTCACCCTGGCGTGGCTCGGACAATGGCGTTTCTTCGCAGACGTTTTTGGTGGCCTGCCATGGCCGAGGATACTCGGGGTTATGTTGCTGCCTGTCCAGTGTGTGCGCAGAATAAGAGTACCAATCGGCCCAGCTCTGGACTACTTCACCCCCTTCCTATTCCCCGGCGACCATGGTCGCATCTGGCCCCTGGACTTTGTCACTGGGTTGCCCGCTTCTGAGGGGAACACGGTCGTTCTGACTATCGTGGACAGATTCAGCAAGTTCGCCCACTTTGTGCCCTATTGCCAAGCTTCCCTCTGCCTCGGAGACGTCCGAGATCCTGGTTAGGGAGGTTTTCAGGGTCCACGGGTTGCCCAGTGATATCGTTTCCGACCGTGGCCCTCAGTTTACCTCTGCTGTCTGGAAGTCCTTCTGTTTGGCCATTGGAGCTACAGTCAGTCTCACATCTGGTTTTCACCCCCAATCTAATGGTCAGGCGGAGAGAGCCAACCAGAAGATGGAATCCACGCTACGCTGTCTGGCCTCTTCCAACCCCACCTCCTGGGTCTCTCAGTTGCCTTGGGTTGAGTATGCCCACAATACTCTCCCCTACATCTGCCACTGGGATGTCTCCCTTCCAGTGCCTGTATGGCTACCAACCTCCCTTGTTCCCTTCTCAGGAGAAGGAGCTCTCAGTGCCTTCTGTTCAGGTCCATATTAGCCGTTGCCACCGGACCTGGCATCGGGCCAGAAAAGCACTCCTTAGAGTTTCGGACCGGTATCAGCTCCAGGCGAATCGTCGCCGGATCCCCGCTCCCACCTACACCATCGGAGATAGGGTCTGGTTGGCCACACGGGATCTTCCTTTACGGACTGAGTCTAGGAAGTTGTTACCGAAGTTCATTGGTCCGTTTGTGGTGGAGAAGGTGATTAATCCGGTGGCAGTTCGACTCAAACTCCCGAGGACGCTCAGAGTCCATCCCACCTTTCATGTCTCCTGCCTCAAGCCTGTTTTCCTCAGTCCTCTGTTGCCTCCTCCGCCTCCTCCTCCTCCTCCTCGGATGATCGGAGGTGGTCCTGCCTACACGGTGCGTCGCATCATGGATTCCAGACGGCGGGGCCGGGGTTTCCAGTATCTCGTGGACTGGGAGGGGTATGGTCCTGAAGAGAGGAGTTGGATTCCGCGGCGACAGGTCCTAGATGCTGACCTCATCAGTGACTTCTACCGCCTCCATCCTGGCGCTCCGGGGAGTCCGCCCGGTGGCGTTCGTCGGAGGGGGGGTACTGTAACGATCCCGGCAGTCTGAGTCGGGTCCTGTCTGTGGACTAGTTGTTATGTTCGTGATCTCCAGTTTCCCGAGGGTTCTGGAACGCTCCGGGGAGCTCTCTTGATTTCCGCACCTGCATCCCATCAGCAATCTGCACACCTGGTCCTGATCATCACCCTTCTTAGGCTCTGGCCTAACATCCATTCCCCTGCCGGATCGTTAGCCATGAACAGTAGGTTTACCAGAGTATCAGTCTTAGAGCCTAGCGTTAGTTTTGTTGTTTTTGCACCTTGTTGGTTTGTTGCTTACTTACCCCCGTTTTGTTCCATCTGCAGTCACCCGTCCGGAACCTTCATCCAACCTCTGCCTGGTGGTCGGCGGCTGCCGACCCAGGATGGGATCAACCACTGCACCCCCAACAACTAATCAACGCCGCCCGCTCTGTTCCCTGGATTATTCAGCATCACTCTTGAACTTGTAAATAAACACTCACCTTCGTTTCAACTTACCTTGTCCTGGTCTGCTTCTGGGTTCTGGCTTAGCAACTCGTGACATCTTCACTTTCATCAGAACTCGAATCTCTTGTGTTCTTTTTCTTCCAACTTCCATCACCCCTTCTTTCCGCTCTGGCCAACCTCCGTCTGATCACAGGGTCATATCCACCCATGATCTCTTCTGAATCACTCTGATCATCATCATCATCATCTTCAAGTTCCATCCTCCTGAACCTCACTCCCCCCTTAGTTTCCAGACATCTCGTTTTCTTCTTACTTTTGGAGTTTGGATTAATCTTTATGGTCGTTTCTGCTTGTCCTCTCTCTATTATTCATTCATCTTGATCTCTGATGCAATAATCACCCTCCTGAATGATCACTGGAAGCTGAGGATAGACGTCCTTAAACTCTACTTCTTCCTCGTAAGGTGGGGGTCTTTTTGCTGAATCCGTATGTGAGAAAGGTGTATTGACTTCTGCCATTAGTTTTTCTGTCACCTTCACCTCTTTTGCCATTTTCTCTATACCTCTGTCTCTTTTATCTTTTGTATCTTTTATCAGTTTTTGTCCTTCATTTTCAAACAGCTTAAGAACACCCAGCTCTCTTTGTCTCTTTTCTTTATGTTGTTCCCCTTTTTTCCCCTTCTTTTGATCTGCCTTATATGTGGCCACAAGCACTTTCATTATCTTGATGACGTCTGGGTTAAGAGTCCCTTCCACTGGCCATGGTTGTTCAATGTCAGGCCAACGTTTATTCCATTGTCCAGATAACCTTGCAATACCATTAACTAGAGGATTACTATTTTGTACTACATCAACAGGAGTAATTACTTTCATAGTTTTGATGTCCTTTTTTCCCCATTGTAACAACTCTTTTATATTCCTTTATTGTGAATTATTTTATTATTATTATTATTTTAAACCAATTAATTTGTAAACCAAAAATACTTTAGACTATGTAGCTTATGTTTCCCTCCTTTATTTTTTGTATTTGTATTAATTAATTAATTAATTAATTAATTAATCAATATATTTATTTATTTTTATTAATGTATTAATGTATTAATTAATTTTTATTTTATTTTATTTTACCAAATTATTGATTAGTGGCAATTTTAACACATCCGACCAGGAAAAGTAAAGGAAACTAGTCAACTTCAGAGCAATCCAAAAAAGAAAGACATGTAATCCAGCAACACTACAGCACTCACAAACCAATTGCTTAATAATCACCCAATTACCTTAATTTTACAGAATAATGTCAGTGCTGGATTTCCAACACAACTCTAATCAAACCAACTCAACAAAAAACTCCAATGTGCAATTCTTAATTACATCAATTGATCAGTCTGTTGCCAAGTCCCTGTTAAATTGTCACAACATGAAATATGCTAGGCACACACAATATCCTGTATGGGAAAGTAAGTTTGTGAACAGAACAGTACTGGCCTTGATTGGACTGGATCCGGGGCAGCACACACTGTCGCGTGACGCACTGGTCAGCACCTCCTTTCTCTCTCTGTCTCCTCCTTCTCGTCTCTCACATGACAGGAGAACAAAGGAAACAGACAACAATTTAGTATTTTATGCATACCTATGTTCACATTCGCACTAAGAAATAAGCAAACAGCTTAACTCAGGAATATTATAAATAGCGCAATAACATTTTATTTTATTTATTTGTTTAATTCTTTTTCTTTTTAATCCGTCAACAAATCTCTCATTTATAAATTCAATAGATCTCAATCAAATAGTTTCATAGTTAAGCAACAGCCACTTATCAAACAGAATACTTTATCCGTGTGTATTCAAAATCTCCCCCCTTTTCACATCCCCGCAGCACTAAATCTGCATGTCACAGCAGCTCAGTGCAGGCAGGGGAGTGGCATATTTGCTCTACGTAACTCTAAACTCATAAAATCCCACGCATGCGCAGCTCATTCACCAGTGCGATTTCAAAGCGAGAGGAGCTCTCCCAAGCAGCTCTCTCCAAGCTAAACAACAGAAAGCAGACAGACCAGCTGTCCCTCCATTATTTCCAACACAGACAAACAGTAACACCTAACAAAACTCACAAACCAACACAGAACATAGAATACAAATCCTACTTCGAAGTTTCTTAACTTTACCACAATCTATTTTCTCTCTCCTCTATCTTCACATCTTTTACTCTAATCTGTAGACTTATTTTCTTATCCATTACATCTAACGTCCTCCCAGGGGCTTAATTATTAAACGTTCTCTTTTATAGAGACTCATACAAGGTTTTAACCTTAATGTCCTCCCAGGGGCTCATAGTTTTTTAACAATTATTAAACGTTCTCTTTTATAGAGACTCATAAGATTTTAACCTACTTCGAACACATACCTCGTCAACTATATGTCGAGAGGTAACTTACAATGGAATGTATCTTCCACAAACTCCAGTTCCCAGAACTGACCTTAAAAATCAACCTAGTGAGTTTTCAGGATTTTCGGCCCATCCTAATGATCGCCTCGTTTGAGGGCTTCCTTAAATCAGCGACGTCCTAAAAGTATACTTTTTCCTTATTTCCTGGCCTTATTCCTTCATGCTATCCCTGGACACTCCTTTTAATTTTATTCAAGCCAAATATCCGTGTGCCCAGTGTTAACAATTCCTATAGACACTCCCCCCTGTTTGCGTTGTTCCCAACGCAAACAAATGTAGAAATTTAGAACGGATTCTCATCCCACAGCAAATAAGAGCAAGGTGCACACACACGTTTTTAAACGGTACATCTTCTCAACGCACACACAGCACACGAACTGACCAGCGCCCAAAATTGTGAGAAACCTCACCTTATCTGCCGGCGTCTTGAGCGGGAGTCACTTTGTAGCTCATGAATGGAACGCTGAGAAAAGACGCAACACGTCCCAAATCCTCGTCGCCATTCTGTGGTGTCGAGACAACGATGCTGATATGCTGTGATGACAAGAAATCCGCTGACACTGTCCTTGATTATAATGGTTTATTACATCAACGATTACAGTATCAATTTACAGACACCTGCAGAAATCTGGAGAACAACTGACCCAATCTCTAATATGTTATTCTCTCCCTCCTTTGTTCAAAAACATGGTATTTATATCCTATGTAACATAATATGGGTGGTTTTAGATAGACCAATCCCTGGCCTTTACACATCTGAATCTCCTCTGTCGTAGGGGGCCCCTGTAGTAATGTTTTCCAGATGTTTCCGCAAGCAGAGCCAAATTCCTCTAACACACCATTTGCAAACGTCAGCAAAATCATAAACTGTTTAGATACTACACAACACAAACATATCTGGGACCAGGCTGTGGTAGATCTGGGAGAAGGCTGTGGTAGAATGCTAGTTCAAGCCAAATTGTTTGTGGTGTATTCTACATTTAAAACATCCTGGATCCTGTTGCTGACCCTGTGTTGAGCTCCGTCTGTTAGCTCCCTCCGTTAGCTCCGTCTATTAGCTCCGTCTGTTAGCTCCGTCTGTTAGCTCCGTCCGTTAGCTCCGTCCGTTAGCTCCGTCTGTTAGCTCCCTGTTAGCTCCGTCCGTTAGCTCCGTCCGTTAACTCCGTCCGTTAGCTCCGTCCGTTAGCTCCGTCCGTTAACTCCGTCTGTTAGCTCGCAGGACAAAAACACACCACTCACACACAGGATCATAAGTATTTTCCTACAACCTATCAAAAACGCACTGCTTTCAGAAGAGCTGCATTGTTTATATAGGGAATAGAGTACCATTGTGGACACAGACAATGTTCTGCTACAGCCTGCCTGTCAGGACCCATGGTTCTGCTACAGCCTGCCTGGTACTGGTACTCCCTGTATATAGCTCCACATTGATCTGGTACTCCCTGTATATAGCTCCACATTGATCTGGTACTGGTACTCCCTGTATATAGCTCCACATTGATCTGGTACTGGTACTCCCTGTATATAGCTCCACATTGATCTGGTACTGGTACTCCCTGTATATAGCTCCACATTGATCTGGTACTGGTACTCTCTGTATATAGCTCCACATTGATCTTGTACTGGTACTCCCTGTATATAGCTCCACATTGATCTGGTACTGGTACTCCCTGTATATAGCTCCACATTGATCTGGGACTGGTACTCCCTGTATATAGCTCCACATTGATCTGGTACTGGTATTCCCTGTATATAGCTCCACATTGATCTGGTACTGGTACTCCCTGTATATAGCTCCACATTGATCTGGTACTGGTACTCCCTGTATATAGCTCCACATTGATCTGGTACTGGTACTCCCTGTATATAGCTCCACATTGATCTGGTACTGGTACTTCCTGTATATACAGTGGGGGAAAAAAGTATTTAGCAGTCTTATGGCTATTTAGCAGTCTTATGGCTAGGGGGTAGAAGCTGTCCCGGCGCCCATGCTCCACTACAGTTTGATGGACAGTAGCAGAGTGAACTGTCTATGGATTGGATGGCTGGAGACTTTGGTCATTTTTTGGGCCTTCCTCTTACACCACCTGATATAGAGGTCCTGGATGGCAGGGAGCTCTGGTATAGAGGTCCTGGATGGCAGGGAGCTCTGGTATAGAGGTCCTGGATGGCAGGGAGCTCTGGTATAGAGGTCCTGGATGGCAGGGAGCTCTGGTATAGAGGTCCTGGATGGCAGGGAGCTCTGATATAGAGGTCCTGGATGGCAGGGAGCTCTGGTATAGAGGTCCTGGATGGCAGGGAGCTCTGGTATAGAGGTCCTGGATGGCAGGGAGCTCTGGTATAGAGGTCCTGGAGGGCAGGGAGCTCTGGTATAGAGGTCCTGGGTGGCAGGGAGCTCTGATATAGAGGTCCTGGATGGCAGGGAGCTCGGATATAGAGGTCCTGGATGGCAGGGAGCTGTGATATAGAGGTCCTGGATGGCAGGGAGCTCTGGTATAGAGGTCCTGGATGGCAGGGAGCTCTGATATAGAGGTCCTGGATGGCAGGGAGCTCTGATATAGAGGTCCTGGATGGCAGGGAGCTCGGATATAGAGGTCCTGGATGGAAGGGAGCTCTGGTATAGACGTCCTGGATGGAAGGGAGCTCCGCCCCAGGGATGTACTGGGCTGTCCGCATCACCCTCTGTAGCGCCTTGCGGTCGAGGGCGGTGCAGGTGCCATACCAAGCAGTGATGTACTGGGCTGTCCGCATCACCCTCTGTAGCGTAGCGCCTTGCGGTCCAGGGCGGTGCAGGTGCCATACCAAGCGGTAAGATGCTCTTGATGGTGCAGCTGTAGAACTTTTGCAGGATGTGAGAGTCCATGTGTAACAGGGTTGGTTATGTTTCCACTTGCCTCTAAAGAAATGTGTATTTCATGTTCAAGCATTCTTATTGGTTGGTTCAACTCTGATGACAATAAGGCGTGTTGTGATTGGCCCCGCTTGCAGCTAGGGGGAGATCGTGAACGTCAGGTCTTCCCAGTATGATAATGTGATGCAAGGGGTAGGTCATGTTCTGAACACTGTTTAATATTTTACAATGTGTACAAGATTGCTGTACGTTACTGATTTATACATGTGTGGGTATATGGTACCTGTTAGGGATTGAGGGGCTTTCTGGGATGTGCTTTGGCATATGATTGCTGTAGATGAGTGTGTTAGCTAGCATACACCGACGTAATGGTCACATGAGCCCACTGCTAACACAGTTGCCTTCATTTACATTTACATTTTTAGTCATTTAGCAGACGCTCTTATCCAGAGCGACTTACAGGAGCAATTAGGGTTAAGTGCCTTGCTCAAGGGCACATCGACAGATTTTTCACCTAGTCGGCAGATTTTGCCATCGGCAGCCATCCATATCGTTAAGCTCTGCACAACTAACGTGCTGTTTCCCATTTAACAACAGAAATAAATGATGCTCAACTGGGACCAGTGGCTGATGTGATTTATTAGGAGAAAACACAACGCAAGGAGAGTAGGATATACATCTGGTACACATGCCAAATCTTTTCAGCCTCCTGAGGGGGAAGAGGCGCTGCGAGCCTTCTTCACGACTGTGCAGGTGTGTGGGGACCATGTTAAGTCCTTAGTGATGTGGACACCGAGGAACTTGAAGATCTCGACCCGCTCCACTACAGTTCCGTAGATGTGGATGGGGGGCGTGCTCTCCCCTCTTTCTCCTATAGTCCACCATCAGCTCCTTGGTTTTACTGACAACTTTTATATCATCCTGAAAGAGTCAAGAGATGTTGTTCATTGTCACATGATGTGGAGAAAGAGAAAACTCTACACCCATCCCCCCAAAGACTCTCTCTCTCTCTCTCTCTCTCTCTCTCTCTCTCTGTCTCTCTCTCTCTCTCTCTCTCCCTCTCTCTCTCCCCCTCTCTCCCTCTCTCTCTCTCTCTCTCTCTCTCTCTCTCTCTCTCTCTCTCTCTCTCTCTCTCTCTCTCTCTCTCTCTCTGTCTCTCTCTCACACACACTCTCTCTCTCACACACTCTCTCTCTCACACTCTCTCTCACTCGCTCGCTCTCTCTCTCCTCATAGTATTCACATCTTTTCAACAGATGTGGCGCCACCACAAACACTTCAAAGTGGCTCGCCTCAGACCGGCCCAGATCCTGACGCCAACAGTAAATGTCCTGCACATGCTATGCACACACACGCACGCACACACGTGCTACGCACACTATGCACACTGGAAAATATGAAACATCTCAGATTGCAGCTAGAGAGACCTGCCTGAGCCCCAGGAAGAACAGACAGAAAAAATAAAAGTTATTTATTGATCGTACATGATTGAGGGAAAATTGCAACAAAAGAGCTATCTCCCTGTCTCCCAGTGGATGAGGCCTATAAAGACCAGATGCTAGTCGTTTAAACAGCATCGTTATGTATTGAAGTTGGTCGTTTTGTATTGAAGCTGGTCGTTATGTATTGAAGCTGGTCATTATGTATTGAAGCTGGTCGTTATGTATTGAAACTGGTCGTTATGTATTGAAGCTGGTCGTTATGTATTGAAGTTGGTTGTTATGTATTGAAGCTGGTCATTATGTATTGAAGTTGGTTGTTATGTATTGAAGCTGGTCATTATGTATTGAAGCTGGTCATTATGTATTGAAGCTGGTCATTATGTATTGAAACTGGTCGTTATGTATTGAAGCTGGTTGTTATGTATTGAAGCTGGTCTTTATTTATTGAAGGTGGTCGTTATCTATTGAAGCTGGTCGTTATCTATTGAAGCTGGTCATTATGTATTGAAGCTGGTCGTTATGTATTGAAGCTGGTCGTTATCATTATCATATTTTCCAGCAGGCTCTACTGCAGGTAGATTTTTTTGGATTGTTTTTAATACCTGTGATTTTGCATGTGGATTGATTGATTGGTTAATCTTATGCTTCACAAAGATAAATAACATAATTTTTTTCTAAACTAATCCAATCAGTTAGTTAGATTTATTGCACCCATTACTGAAATGGTTGTCCCAGTTTAACCTCTTAAGGATCGGACCCTTTTTTTTAAAAAAAATTTCGCCTAAAATGACATACCCAAATCGAACTGCCTGTAGCACAGGACCTGAAGCAAGGATATGCATATTCTTACATTTTACATTTTAGTCATTTAGCAGACGCTGTTATCCAGAGCAACTTACAGTTAGTGAGTGCATACATTTTTCATGCTGGCCCCCCGTGGGAATCGAACCCACAACCCTGGTGTTGCAAGCACCATGCTCTACCAACTGAGCTGCAGGAGGCCTTGATACCATTGGAAATGAAACACTTTGAAGTTTGTGGAAATGTGAAATTAATGTTGGAGAATATAACACATTAGATCTGGTAAAAGATAATACAAACAAAAAAACGTGTTTTCTATTAATTTTTTTGTTCCATCATCTTTGAAATGCAAGAGAAAGGCCACAATATAAAATTGCAGTTTAGGCGCAATTTAGATTTTGGCCATTAGATGGCAGCAGTGTGTGTGCAAAGTTTCAGATTGATCCAGTGAAGCATTGCAATACTGGACTATTTTGTATCAAGTCTGACCAAATGTGCCGAATTGGTCAATTGATACATTTTCAAGTACATAACTATAGAGAACATACAAAAATGATATGGTAATACAAAATGTAAGTTTACACACTCCCAGGAATGTCATACATGATGGATCATTAGCTTATCCACTAACTTTCACACATCTAGATGGCCGGGCAGGGTGGGGTGTGGAGCCAGAGACAGCAGGGGTTCAAACTGTAGAACCCAGTTCCTACATTTGAATATAAAAATGGATTTTATCAAACAAAACTATGCTACATTTTATCTCTGGGACCCTTAGGATGACAAATCAGAGCAAGATTACTTAATGTAAGTACATTATTTACCTTCAGAGGTGAATGTATCAAACCAGTTGCCGTGATACGTTTTTTGTTGTTGTGCACTCTCCTCAAACAATAGCATGGTATTTTTTCACTGTAATAGCTACTGTAAATTGGACAGTGCAGTTAGATTAACAATAATTTAAGCTTTCTGCCCTTATAAGACATGTCTATGTCCTGGAAAGTTTGCTGTTACTTACAACAGTCATGCTAATCACATTACGCACGTTAGCTCAACCGTCCCGTATACGGGACACCGATCCCGTAGAGGTTAAATGGTTCAGGTAGTCTTCTTATCAACTTTTCTAACCCTGACAGGGTGAATAAAAATTCAAAATGTTGGATGTCCTAACTCTGGCTGGATTCCAATAGGAATTACACATCACTTTGCAAGCCAGAATAATGTGACTTGCAGGCCTGATGTGGCC
Source organism: Coregonus clupeaformis (assembly GCF_020615455.1). Lineage (NCBI taxonomy): Eukaryota > Metazoa > Chordata > Actinopteri > Salmoniformes > Salmonidae > Coregonus > Coregonus clupeaformis. The sequence goes on from NW_025534028.1 coordinate 30,115, forward strand.
TGTAAACCAGGAGTTTCCTAACACCGCTGTGTTAGGTTAAAACTAGGCCTCAAAGTAAGGCCTTATGATAGATGTATTGTATTGTTATAGTTTAATTTAATTTTAATGATAGCATTCGCCTAAGTACTCACTTGGTGAAAGCCATAAACCTTTAAAATGAAAGAATGGTAACTCTTCAATTCACTCGAAAAGAAAAAGGCACCAAGGGAAATATGCAAATTGGGCTTTACACCATACAGTGTTAAAACAACAGCCAAAAATGATTTACTGTTAATTTCTTACACTAAGTAAAGTGAGTCCAGTTTACTCTAAATCAAGTGTTATGTTTTACACTGTAGGTGTTGAGTATTGCTCTACAGTAGAGCTATGCCGATCGTATTATCTCGGAAGATAATTTTCTTCGGTTATAGTCATGGCCATGTATGTCCCCCCTCAAGCCGATTCCACGACAGCCCTCAAAGAACTTCACTGGACTTTATGCAAACTGGAAACCACATATGCTGAGGCTGCATTTATTGTAGCTGGGGATTTTAACAAAGTAAATTTGAGGACTAGGCTGCCGAAGTTCTATCAACATATCGACTGTTGTACTCGAGCTGCTAAAATTCTCGACCATTGCTATTCGAACTTCCGGGATGGTTATAAGGCCCTCCCCCGCCCTCCTTTCGGCAAATCTGACCACGACTCCATTTTGCTCCTCCCTTCCTATAGGCAGAAACTCAAACAGGAAGTACCCGTGCTAAGAACTATTCAACCCTGGTCTGACCAATCGGAATCCACGATTCAAGATTCAAAAAAATAAAATAAAAAAATTGTTTTGATCACGCAGACTGGGATATTTAGACGAATACACTGAAACGGTGACTGAGTTTATCAGGAAGTATATAGGAGATGTTGTGCCCACTGTGACTATTAAAACCTACCCTAACCAGAAACCGTGGCTAGATGGCAGCATTCGCACAAAACTGAAAGCGCGAACCACTGCATCCAGGCTCTGTCGCAGCCGGCCGCGACCGGGAGACTCATGGGCGGCGCACAATTGGCCCAGCGTCGTCCAGGGTAGGGGAGGGAATGGCCGGCAGGGATGTAGCTCAGTTGATAGAGCATGGCGTTTGCAACGCCAGGGTTGTGGGTTCGTTTCCCACGGGGGGCCAGTATAAAAAAAATTATATATATATATGTATTCACTAACTGTAAGTCGCTCTGGATAAGAGCGTCTGCTAAATGACGTAAATGTAAATGTAAATTTAACCATGGCAAGGTGACTGGGAATATGGCAGAATACAATCAGTGTAGTTATTCCCTCCGTAAGTCAATCAAACAGGCAAAACGTCAGTATAGAGACAAAGTGGAGTCATATGTGGCAGGGTCTACAGACAATCACGGACTACAAAAGCAAAACCAGCCACGTCGCGGACATCGACGTCTTGCTTCCGGACAAGCTAAACACCTTCTTCACCCGCTTTGAGGATAACTCAGTGCCACCGACGCGGCCCGCTACCAAGGACTGTGGCTTCTCCTTCTCCGTGGCCGACGTGAGTAAGACATTTAAGCATGTTAACCCTCGCAAGGCTGCCGGCCCAGACGGCATCTCTAGCCGCGTCCTCAGAGCATGCTGGATGGAGTGTTTACGGACATATTCAATCTCTCCCTATCCCAGTCCGCTGTCTGCACTTGCTTCAAGATGGCCACATTGTTCCTGTACCCAAGAAAGCAAAGGTAACTGAACTAAATGACGGTGAAGGTAGGAAACAACACCTTCACTTCGCTGATCCTCAACACTGGGGCCCCACAAGGGTGCGTGCTCAGCCCCCTCCTGTACTCCCTGTTCACCCATGACTGCGTGGCCAAGCACGCCTCCAACTCAATCATCAAGTTTGCAGATGACACAACAGTAGTAGGCCTGATTACCAACAATGACGAGACCGCCTACAGAGAAGAGGTGAAGGCCCTGGGAGTGTGGTGCCAGGAAAATAACCTCTCACTCAAGATCAACAAAACAAAGGAGATGATTGTGTGTATGTGTGTATATATGTATGTATATATATATATATATAAAAATTAAAAAACATGGGGGATTGGAATTGATGCAGACAATTACATTGATGGAAGTTGCAATCTATCTGCAATATTAAAGCTGATCTACCCCCTGAAAAAAATTTAAAAGTAGATGATCGTGGACTTCAGGAAACAGCAGAGGGTGCACCCCCCTATCCACATCGACGGGACCGCAGTGGAGAAGGTGGAAAGCTTCAAATTCCTTGGCGTACACATCACTGACAAACTGAAATGGTTCACCCACGCAGACAGTGTGATGAAGAAGGCGCAACAGAGCCTCTTCAACCTTAGGAGTCTAAAGAAATTTGGCTTGGCACCTAAAACCCTCACAAACTTTTATAGATGCACAATTGAGAGCATCCTGTCAGGCTGCATTACCGCCTGGTTGTGGGCGGTGCAGTACGGCAACTGCACCGCCCACAACCACAGGGCTCTCCAGATGCATCACCGGGGGCAAACTACCCGCCCTCCAGGACACCTACAGGCAGATGTCACAGGAAGGCCAAAAAGATCATCAAGGACATCAACCACCCGAGCCACTGCCTCTTCACCCTGCTATCATCCAGAAGGCGAGGTCAGTACAGGTGCATCAAAGCTGGGACCGAGAGACTGAAAAACAGCTTCTATCTCAATGCCATCAGACTGTTAAATAGCCATCACTAGCACATTAGAGGCTGCTGCCTATAGACAGAGACTAGAAATCACTGGCCACTTTAAGAAATGGAACACTAGTCACTTTAATAATGTTTACATATCTTGCATTACTCATCTCATATGTATATACTGTATTCTAGTTCAGTGGGACTCATATGTTCACTGACAATAGTCTACATTTAACACTTTAAAAGTTGAACACCATTGATTTAGCTTTGTGTTAAATTGAAGCTGGTCGTTATGTGTTAAACCCCATAGAGTCGATGTCCGCGCCCTCATGGAAATCTAATAAGCATCATAAAAAATCCCCATAAAAATCTGTCTGTTTAAGCTAGTAGAGATGTGTGTTTTGCATGGGCTGCGTTTCAAACCACTGCATCCGCCGATGTCGGACTTCCTCATCTGCGGTGAAAGGTGACAGAGCTACAGCGGTGTTTGTCAGACCAGGAGACGTCCCGAAAATCGGTCTTCTCACGAAAACGTCTGTAGCGTCCGAACGGTTTTGGCCTACAAACTATTATGACCCCTCTATGGAAAGATGAGACGTATTGTTTTGCTCTAGGGCACCCACAAGCTTTACAAGTCGGATGGTTGCCTGGTACCAGTTAAAACAATTCATGGAAGCGTACGCTGAGTGTACAAAACATTAAGAACACCTGCTCTTTCCATGACAGACTGACCAGGTGAATCCAGGTGAAATCTATGATCCCTTATTGATGTCACTTGTTAAATCCACTTCAATCAGTGTAGATGAAGGGGAGGAGACAGGTTAAAGAAGGATTTTTAAGCCTCGAGACAATTGAGACATGGATTGTGTATGTGTGCCATTCAGAGGGTGAATGGGCAAGACTAAAGATTTAAGTGCCTTTGAACGGGGTATGGTAGTAGTTGCCAGGCGCACCGGTTTGAGTGTGTCAAGAACTGCAACGCTGCTGGGTTTTCACACTCAACAGTTTCCCGTGTGTATCAAGAATGGTCCACCACCCAAAGGACATCCAGCCAACTTGACACAACTGTGGGAAGCATAGGAGTCAACATAGGCCAGCATCCCTGTGGAACGCTTTTGACACCTTGTGTCCATGCCCCGACGAATTGAGGCTCTTCTGAGGGCAAAAGGGGGGGAGGGGGTGCAACTCAATATTAGGAAGGTGTTCTTAATGTTTTGTCACTCAGTGTATATGGAAGTAGTTTAGTGCCGAAAAATAAATATGTGTCAAAACGTTTTGTTTTTTAAAATTCCCTGATCTTTCTTATATCTATCTATATATAGGACAGACACTTCAAAACAAAATTCCTTTTGATTTATTTTTGGACTACCTGTTTTTCCATGTATGAATCTGTAATATAATGTGTTTTTATGGGCTAATAACAGTAAGGCCATGCTTCATCAAATACTTTTAAAATAGATTTTATTTATACCTAAAGGGGTCCTAAAATTCAAAATCAAATAGCAAAATGATCCTTGGTATGACCTTAAAACAATTCCATATGTTAGCTTAGTAGAAACTGGTTGTTATGTGTTACATTGAAGCTGGTTGTTATGTGTTACATTGAAGCTGGTTGTTATGTGTTACATTGAAGCTGGTTGTTATGTGTTACATTGAAGCTGGTTGTTATGTTACATTGAAGCTGGTTGTTATGTTACATTGAAGCTGGTTGTTATGTGTTACATTGAAGCTGGTTGTTATGTGTTACATTGAAGCTGGTTGTTATGTGTTACATTGAAGCTGGTTGTTATGTGTTACATTGAAGCTGGTTGTTATGTGTTACATTGAAGCTGGTTGTTATGTGTTACATTGAGGCTGGTTGGTATGTGTTACAGTGAAGCTGGTTGTTGTGTTACATTGAAGCTGGTTGGTATGTGTTACAGTGAAGCTGGTTGTTGTGTTACATTGAAGCTGGTTGTTATGTGTTACATTGAAGCTTGGGAGGAAAGTGAGTTAGACTATTTCAATCTCTCTGGTGCCTCCAAAATGGTCTGGTTTCATGAGTGTCAGGATACGACCCGTAGTTTAGGACCTTGACAATAGAGAGAGAGAGAGAGAGAGAGAGAGAGAGAGAGAGAGAGAGAGAGAGAGAGAGAGAGAGAGAGAGAGAGAGAGAGAGAGAGAGAGAGAGAGAGAGAGAGAGAGAGAGAGAGAGAGAGAGAGAGAGAGAGAGAGAGAGAGAGAGAGAGAGAGAGAGAGAGAGAGAGAGAGAGAGAGAGAGAGAGAGAGAGAGAGAGAGAGAGAGAGAGAGAGAGGGAGAGAGAGAGGAAGAGAGAGAGAGAGAGAGAGAGAGAGAGAGAGAGAGAGAGAGAGAGAGAGAGAGGGAGAGAGAGAGAGGGAAGAAGAGAGAGAGAGAGAGAGAGAGAGAGAGAGAAGAGAGAGAGAGAGAGAGAGAGAGAGAGAGAGAGAGAGAGAGAGAGAGAGAGAGAGAGAGAGAGAGAGAGGGAGAGAGAGAGAGAGAGAGAGAGAGAGAGAGAGAGAGAGAGGGAGAGAGAGAGAGAGAGAGAGAGAGAGAGAGAGAGAGAGGGAGAGAGAGAGAGAGAGAGAGAGAGAGGGAGAGAGGGAGAGTGAGAGGAAAGAGAGAGAGAGAGAGAGAGAGAGAGAGAGAGAGAGAGAGAGAGGGAGAGAGAGAGAGAGAGAGAGAGAGAGAGTGAAGAAGAGAGAGAGAGAGAGAGAGAGAGAGAGAGAGAGAGAGAGAGAGAGAGGAGAGAGAGAGAGAGAGAGAGAGAGAGAGAGAGAGAGAGAGAGAGAGAGAGAGATAGAGAGAGTGTGAAGGAGAGAGAGAGAGTGAAGGAGAGAGTGTGAAGTAGAGAGAGAGAGAGTGAAGGAGAGAGAGAGAGAGAGAGGAGAGTAGAGAGAGAGAGAGAGAGAGAGAGAGAGAGAGAGAGAGAGAGAGAGAGAGAGAGAGAGAGTGAAGAAGAGAGAGAGAGAGAGAGTGAAGTAGAGAGAGAGTGAAGGAGGGAGAGAGAGAGAGTGACTGCCCCAAACTTAAGGAAAGCTTTGACTATGTACAGACTCAGTGAGCATAGCCTTGCTATTGAGAAAGGCAGCCGTAGGCAGACCTGGCTCTCAAGAGAAGACAGGCTACGTGCACACTGCCCACAAAATGAGGTGGAAACTGAGCTGCACTTCCTAACCTCCTGCCAAATGTATGACCATATTAGAGACACATATTTCCCTCAGATTACAGCGATCCACAAAGAATTTGAAAACAAACCCAATTTTGATAAACTCCCTTATCTACTGGGTGAAAAACCACAGTGTGCCATCACAGCTGCAAGATTTGTGACCTGTTGCCACAAGAAAAGGGCAACCAGTGAAGAACAAACACCATTGTAAATACAACCCATATTTATGTGTATTTATTTTCCCATTTGTACTTTAACTATTTGCACATCATTACAACACTGTATATATACATAATATGATATTTGAAATGTCTTTATTCTTTTGGAACTTCTGAGTGTAATGTTTACTGTTCATATTTATTGTTTATTTCACTTTTGTTTACTATCTACTTCACTTGCTTTGGCAATGTTAACACACGTTTCCCATGCCAATAAAGACCTTAAATTGAAATTGAATTGAATTGAGAGAGAGAGCAATAGAGAGAGGGAGAGAGAGAGAGAGAGAGAGAGAGAGAGAGAGAGAGAGAGAGAGAGAGAGAGAGTGAAGGAGAGAGAGAGTGAAGGTGAGAGAGAGTAAAGGAGAGAAAGAGAGAGAGAGTGAAGGAGAGAGAGAGAAGGATAGAGAGAGAGAGAGAGAAGGAGAGAGTGAAGGAGAGAGAGAGTGAAGGAGAGAAAGAGAGAGAGAGAGTGAAGGAGAGCGAGTGAAAGAGAGAGAGTGAAGGAGAGAGAGAGAGTGAAGGAGAGAGAGTGAAGGAGAGAGAGTGAAGGAGAGAGAGAGAGAGAGAGAGAGAGAGAGATGAGTGAGTGAAGGAGAGAGAGTGAGTGAAGGAGAGAGAGTGAGTGAAGGAGAGAGAGAGAGTGAAGGAGAGAGAGTGAAGGAGAGAGAGAGAGAGAGAGAGAGAGAGAGAGAGAGAGAGAGAGAGAGAGAGAGAGAGAGAGAGAGAGAGAGAGAGAGAGAGAGGGAGAGAGAGAGACAAGCCAACAAGGGGAACTCAGTTTTAACCAGATCTCCACTAGTGGTCCAGATCATCTGCAACAGAACAATATGTCAGTCAATCTCCACTAGTGGTCCAGATAATCTGCAACAGAACAATATGTCAGTCAATCTCCACTAGTGGTCCAGACAGCTGAATATAATTTGTGGCAACCCTTATACTGGAGAATTAATGGAGGACGGGCCGGGCCAGGGAAATAAGGTTCTTCATTGTTTCTTATCAGAGGAGGGTGGTGAGAGAGGAGCTATAGGAGGACGGGATCATAGTAATGGCTAGAATGGAATAAATGGAACAGAGTCAAACGTGTGGTTTCCACATGGTTGATGTGTTTGGTACCGTTCCATTCATTCCATTCCAGCCATTACAATGATCCCGTCCTCCTATAGCTCCTCCCACCAGCCTCCTCAGTAAGCAGCTCCAGTCACAACAGAGGGTGATGATGATGAGGACGATGATGATGATGCTACATGATGGCAAGTTATAACGTGGTCAGTCCTTTAGGTTGATAACGTGGTCAGTCCTTTAGGTTGATAACGTGGTCAGTCCTTTAGGTTGATAACGTGGTCAGTCCTTTAGGTTGATAACGTGGTCAGTCCTTTAGGTTGATAATGTGGTCAGTCCTTTAGGTTGATAACGTGGTCAGTCCTTTAGGTTGATAACGTGGTCAGTCCTTTAGGTTGATAACGTGGTCAGTCCTTTAGGTTGATAATGTGGTCAGTCCTTTAGGTTGATAACGTGGTCAGTCCTTTAGGTTGATAACGTGGTCAGTCCTTTAGGTTGATAACGTGGTCAGTCCTTTAGGTTATAACGTGGTCAGTCCTTTAGGTTGATAACGTGGTCAGTCCTTTAGGTTGATAATGTGGTCAGTCCTTTAGGTTGATAACGTGGTCAGTCCTTTAGGTTGATAACGTGGTCAGTCCTTTAGGTTGATAATGTGGTCAGTCCTTTAGGTTGATAACGTGGTCAGTCCTTTAGGTTGATAACGTGGTCAGTCCTTTAGGTTGATAATGTGGTCAGTCCTTTAGGTTGACAACGTGGTCAGTCCTTTAGGTTGATAATGTGGTCAGTCCTTTAGGTTGATAACGTGGTCAGTCCTTTAGGTTGATAACGTGGTCAGTCCTTTAGGTTGATAACGTGGTCAGTCCTTTAGGTTGATAATGTGGTCAGTCCTTTAGGTTGATAACGTGGTCAGTCCTTTAGGTTGATAACGTGGTCAGTCCTTTCTGTGCAGTTAAGTGATGCTGAGCAGTCAGCAGAGCTATTTCTCTGTCAGTCTGTCAAACATACCAGTCTGGAAACCGTCTGGAAACTGTCTGGAAACCGTCTGGAAACCGTCTGGAAAGCCTGCAGACAGTCAGACTAATAGAGAAGGGTGTTTAGTGTCAGTGTTATGACTAATAGAGAAGGGTGTTTAGTTTACAGCTCCAGACTCCTGCTCGTCCAACATCTCATTCCAAAATCATTGGCATTAATATGGAGTTGGTCCCCCTTTGCTGCTATAACAGCCTCCACTCTTCTGGGAAGGCTTTCCACTAGATGTTGGAACATTGCTGCGGGGACTTGCTTCCATTCAGCCACAAGAGCATTAGTGAGGTCGGGCACTGATGTTGGGCGATTAGGCCTGGCTCGCAGTCTGCGTTCCAATTCATCCCAAAGGTGGTCGATGGGGTTGAGGTCAGGGCTCTGTGCAGGCCAGTCAGGTTTTTCCACACCGATCTCCACAAACCATTTCTGTATGGACCTCGCTTTGTGCACGGGGGCATTGTCATGCTGAAACAGGAAACTGTTGTCACAAAGTTGGAAGCACATAATCGTCTAGAATGTCATTGTATGCTGTAGCGTTAAGATTTCCCTTCACTGGAATGAAGGGGCCTAGCCCCAACCATGAAAAACAGCCCCAGACCATTATTCCTCCTCCACCAAACTTTACAGTTGGCACTATGCATTGGGGCAGGTAGTGTTCTCCTGGCATCCGCCGAACCCAGATTTGTCCGTCGGACTGTCAGATGATGAAGCGTGATTCATCACTCCAGAGAACGCGTTTCCACTGCTCCAGAGTCCAATGGCGGCGAGCTTTACACCAATCCAGCCGACGCTTGGCATTGCACATGGTGATTTTAGGCTTGTGTGCAGCTGCTCAGCCATGGAAACCCATTTCATGAAGCTCCCAACTAACTGTTCTTGTGCTGACGTTGCTTCCAGATGCAGTTTGGAACTCAGCAGTGAGTGGTGCAACCGAGGACAGACCATCTTTATGCGCTTCGGCGGTCCCATTCTGCAACCGAGGACAGGCAGTTCTTACGCATTACAGGAGAGAAGTTCAATCCCAAACCCACAGCATTACAGGAGAGAGGTTCAATCCCAAACCCACAGCATTACAGGAGAGAGGTTAAATCCCAAAACCCACAGCATTACAGGAGAGAGGTTCAATCCCAAAACCCACAGCATTACAGGAGAGAGGTTCAATCCTAAACCCACAGCATTACAGGAGAGAGGTTCAATCCCAAACCCACAGCATTACAGGAGAGAGGTTCAATCCCAAACCCACAGCATTACAGGAGAGAGGTTCAATCCTAAACCCACAGCATTACAGGAGAGAGGTTAAATCCCAAACCCACAGCATTACAGGAGAGAGGTTCAATCCCAAAACCCACAGCATTACAGGAGAGAGGTTCAATCCCAAACCCACAGCATTACAGGAGAGAGGTTCAATCCCAAAACCCACAGCATTACAGGAGAGAGGTTCAATCCCTAAACCCACAGCATTACAGGAGAGAGGTTCAATCCCAAAACCCACAGCATTACTGGAGAGAGGTTCAATCCCAAACCCACAGCATTACAGGAGAGAGGTTCAATCCCCAAACCCACAGAATTTCAGGAGAGAGGTTCAATCCCAAAACCCACAGCATTTCAGGAGAGAGGTTCAATCCCTAAACCCACAGCATTACAGGAGTGAGGTTCAATCCTCAAATACCACAGCATTACAGGAGAGAGGTTCAATCCCAAAACCCACAGCATTACAGGAGAGAGGTTCAATCCCAAAACCCACAGCATTACAGGAGAGAGGTTCAATCCCAAAACCCACAGCATTACAGGAGAGAGGTTCAATCCCAAAACCCACAGCATTACAGGAGAGAGGTTCAATCCCAAACCCACAGCATTACAGGAGAGATGCTCAATCCCTAAACCCACATCATTACAGGACTGAGGTTCAATCCCTAAACCCACAGCATTACAGGAGTGAGGTTCAATCCCAAAACCCACAGCATTACAGGAGTGAGGTTCAATCCCAAAACCCACAGCATTACAGGAGAGAGGTTCAATCCCAAAACCAGCAGCGTTACAGGAGAGAGGTTCAATCCCTAAACCCGCAGCATTACAGGAGAGAGGTTCAATCCCTAAACCTGCAGCATTACAGGAGAGAAGTAAAATCAGAAAACACACAGCATTACAGGAGAGAGTTTAAATCCCAAAACCCAAAGCATTATAGGAGAGAGGTTCAATCCCAAAACCCACATCATTACAGGAGAGAGGTTCAATCCCAAAACCTGCAGCATTACAGGAGCCTGCTCCAATCCCAGAGTAACTACTCCTGGTTCATTACTAAACCTCAACCCACTTGGAGCCTGCTCCAATCCCAGAGTAACTACTCCTGGTCCATTACTAAACCTCAACCCACTTGGAGCCTGCTCCAATCCCAGAGTAACTACTCCTGGTCCATTACTAAACCTCAACCCACTTGGAGCCTGCTCCAATCCCAGAGTAACTACTCCTGGTCCATTACCAAACCTCAACACACTTGGAGCCTGCTCCAATCCCAGAGTAACTACTCCTGGTTCATTACTAAACCTCAACCCACTTGGAGCCTGCTCCAATCCCAGAGTAACTACTCCTGGTTCAGTACTAAACCTCAACCCACTTGGAGCCTGCTCCAATCCCAGAGTAACTACTCCTGGTTCATTACTAAACCTCAACACACTTGGAGCCTGCTCCAATCCCAGAGTAACTACTCCTGGTCCATTACCAAACCTCAACCCACTTGGAGCCTGCTCCAATCCCAGAGTAACTACTCCTGGTCCAGTACTAAACCTCAACACACTTGGAGCCTGCTCCAATCCCAGAGTAACTACTCCTGGTCCATTACTAAACCTCAACCCACTTGGAGCCTGCTCCAATCCCAGAGTAACTACTCCTGGTCCATTACCAAACCTCAACACACTTGGAGCCTGCTCCAATCCCAGAGTCGCTACTCCTGGTCCATTACTAACCCAGTAGATTCCTGATCTCTCTGAGAGACAGCTGGTCTTATGGACATTATTTATCTCCCTAAAGTGTCATGGCTGATTAATGACTTTCATTATGCATTTAAAGATAAAGACTTCCATTGGAACAAACCTCACCACAATATCAGCCAGTTTACACTGACCTCTGCAGCGTTGTTATTTGGGGACCAACACTCTCTTTTTCTCTTTCCGTAATTGATTTGTTAAAAGTTTGGCTCAGCGCTCAGCGCCATATTTGTCAGGGTTAAATAATTGTCAATGCCGTAAGGCTCCTCGTTGTAACGTAACGGTGCATGCTGGGTCTGCTCAGCGGGACAACGTCTTTACTTCCTGATGTTAAGTGTTGTCTGTGTAAACAGCTTGGTTGCTAGGGAACCTTACTGTCAGATTATATCTATTATTGGGCTTCTGGTGGTTCTCTGGTTACCCAGGGCCTGGTGTGGTGCTCTGGTTCCCCAGGGCCTGGTGTGGTGCTCTGGCTCCCCAGGGCCTGGTGTGGTGCTCTGGTTCCCCAGGGCCTGGTGTGGTGCTCTGGTTACCCAGGGCCTGGTGTGGTGCTCTGGTTCCCCAGGGCCTGGTGTGGTGCTCTGGCTCCCCAGGGCCTGGTGTGGTGCTCTGGTTCCCCAGGGCCTGGTGTGGTGCTCTGGCTCCCCAGGGCCTGGTGTGGTGCTCTGGTTCCCCAGGGCCTGGTGTGGTGCTCTGGCTCCCCAGGGCCTGGTGTGGTGCGACCCAAGCCGAGGATCAGAGCTCGTTTCTGGGCTGCCTCTCCACATCACTCCCCCGCTCTCCCTCCCTCCCTCTCCACCTCTCGCCCTGAGATCTCTTAAAAACCCTTTAATGAACATCTGGACTATATTAGTGTAATATTGTCATCAGCCAGGCAGCATTGGCAAACAGACCGTCCGGCTATGTGCTGCTCAGAGTTGGCTCCCCTCCAGTATTTGATCCCCTCTTCTCCTCTCTGTCTCCCCAGGCCTTATGAACTGTAGCTGGCTGTAGATTATGAATCATGGTCATTATACATGGTTCCGTATACATGTGGCTTTTCAGATGTCAGTTATGATATTTATAAAATGCGGGAAGTGGGATCAAGCCTATTACCATTTCAGACCTCACTGGCCATAACCATAGAAATAAATCCATGCTAATTCTATGGACACAACACCCCCAGAGGCAAAAGTCCTGTACAGCCTCTTTAACAGTGCAGGATCTCTGACCAACAGAAACAGGGACAGAGCAGCTGCCTGTAGTAGGGATAGCCTGGGATACTAGTTACAGAGAAAGACCTTATTTCATATGATGACCAGGAACAACTCTGTGCCACATGACATGACCAGGAACAACTCTGGGCCACATGATATGACCAGGAACAACTCTGGGCCACATGACCAGGAACAACTCTGCAAGTGGTGCTTCACTTCACTCTTGGCCCAGAGTTGTTCCTGGTCATGTGGCCCAGAGTTGTTCCTGGTCATATCATGTGGCCCAGAGTTGTTCCTGGTCATGTCATGTGGCACAGAGTTGTTCCTGGTCATCATATGAAATAAGGTCTTTCTCTGTAACTAGTATCCCAGGCTATCCCTACTACAGGCAGCTGCTCTGTCCCTGTTTCTGTTGGTCAGAGATCCTGCACTGTTAAAGAGGCTGTACAGGACTTTTGCCTCTGGGGGTGTTGTGTCCATAGAATTAGCATGGATTTATTTCTATGGTTATGGCCAGTGAGGTCTGAAATGGTAATAGGCTTGATCCCACTTCCCGCATTTTATAAATATCATAACTGACATCTGAAAAGCCACATGTATACGGAACCATGTATAATGACCATGATTCATAATCTACAGCCAGCTACAGTTCATAAGGCCTGGGGAGACAGAGAGGAGAAGAGGGGATCAAATACTGGAGGGGGAGCCAACTCTGAGCAGCACATAGCCGGACGGTCTGTTTGCCAATGCTGCCTGGCTGATGACAATATTACACTAATATAGTCCAGATGTTCATTAAAGGGTTTTTAAGAGATCTCAGGGCGAGAGGTGGAGAGGGAGGGAGAGCGGGGGAGTGATGTGGAGAGGCAGCCCAGAAACGAGCTCTGATCCTCGGCTTGGGTCGCACCACACCAGGCCCTGGGGAGCCAGAGCACCACACCAGGCCCTGGGGAACCAGAGCACCACACCAGGCCCTGGGGAGCCAGAGCACCACACCAGGCCCTGGGGGAACCAGAGCACCACACCAGGCCCTGGGGAGCCAGAGCACCACACCAGGCCCTGGGGAACCAGAGCACCACACCAGGCCCTGGGGAACCAGAGCACCACACCAGGCCCTGGGTAACCAGAGCACCACACCAGGCCCTGGGGAACCAGAGCACCACACCAGGCCCTGGGGAGCCAGAGCACCACACCAGGCCCTGGGGAACCAGAGCACCACACCAGGCCCTGGGTAACCAGAGAACCACCAGAAGCCCAATAATAGATATAATCTGACAGTAAGGTTCCCTAGCAACCAAGCTGTTTACACAGACAACACTTAACATCAGGAAGTAAAGACGTTGTCCCGCTGAGCAGACCCAGCATGCACCGTTACGTTACAACGAGGAGCCTTACGGCATTGACAATTATTTAACCCTGACAAATATGGCGCTGAGCGCTGAGCCAAACTTTTAACAAATCAATTACGGAAAGAGAAAAAGAGAGTGTTGGTCCCCAAATAACAACGCTGCAGAGGTCAGTGTAAACTGGCTGATATTGTGGTGAGGTTTGTTCCAATGGAAGTCTTTATCTTTAAATGCATAATGAAAGTCATTAATCAGCCATGACACTTTAGGGAGATAAATAATGTCCATAAGACCAGCTGTCTCTCAGAGAGATCAGGAATCTACTGGGTTAGTAATGGACCAGGAGTAGCGACTCTGGGATTGGAGCAGGCTCCAAGTGTGTTGAGGTTTGGTAATGGACCAGGAGTAGTTACTCTGGGATTGGAGCAGGCTCCAAGTGGGTTGAGGTTTAGTAATGGACCAGGAGTAGTTACTCTGGGATTGGAGCAGGCTCCAAGTGTGTTGAGGTTTAGTACTGGACCAGGAGTAGTTACTCTGGGATTGGAGCAGGCTCCAAGTGGGTTGAGGTTTGGTAATGGACCAGGAGTAGTTACTCTGGGATTGGAGCAGGCTCCAAGTGTGTTGAGGTTTAGTAATGAACCAGGAGTAGTTACTCTGGGATTGGAGCAGGCTCCAAGTGGGTTGAGGTTTAGTACTGAACCAGGGCTGATTTCAAGGTTTTACTGTTAACCTATAAAGCGTTACATGGGCTTGCTCCTACCTATCTTTCCGAGTTGGTCCTGCCGTACATACCAATACGTACGCTACGGTCACAAGACGCAGGCCTCCTAATTGTCCCTAGAATTTCTAAGCAAACAGCGGGAGGCAGGGCTTTCTCCTATAGATCTCCATTTTTATGGAACAGTCTGCCTACCCATGTGAGAGACGCAGACTCGGTCTCAACCTTTAAGTCTTTACTGAAGACTTATCTCTTCAGTAGGTCATATGATTGAGTGTAGTCTGGCCCAGGAGTGTGAAGGTGAACGGAAAGGCTGGAGCAACGAACAGCCCTTGCTGTCTCTGCCGGGCCGGTTCCCCTCTCCACTGGGGTTCTCTGCCTCTAACCCTGTTGCAGGGGCTGAGTCACTGGCTTGCTGGTGCTCTTTCATGCCGTCCCTGGGAGGGGGTGCGTCACTTGAGTGGGTTGAGTTACTGACGTGATCTTCCTGTCTGGGTTGGCGCCCCCCCTTGGTTTGTGCTGTGGTGGAGACCTCTGTGGGCTATACTCGGCCTTGTCTCAGGATTGTAAGTTGGTGGTTGGGGATATCCCTCTAGTGGTGCGGGGCTGTGCTTTGGCGGAGTGGGTGGGGTTATATCCTTCCTGTTTGGCCCTGTCCGGGGGTTTCTTCGGATGGGGCCACAGTGTCTCCCGGACCGCTCCTGTCTCAGCCTCCAGTATTTATGCTGCAGTAGTTTATGTGTCGGGGGGCTGGGGTTAGTTGGTTATACCTGGAGTACTTCTCCTGTCTTATCCAGTGTCCTGTGTGAATTTAAGTATGCTCTCTCTAATTCTCTCGTTCTCTCTTTCTCTCTGAGAACCTGAGCCCTAGGACCATACGTCAGGACTACCGGGCATGATGACACCTTGCTGTCCCCAGTCCGCCTGGCCTTGCTGCTATTCCAGTTTCAACTGTTCTGCCTGCGGCTACGAAACCCCTACCTGTCCCAGACCTGCTGTTTTCAACTCTAAATGATCGGCTATGAAAAGCCAACTGAGAGACCTGAGCCCTAGGACCATACGTCGGGACTACCGGCCGTGGTGACTCCTTGCTGTCCCCAGTCCGCCTGGCCTTGCTGCTATTCCAGTTTAAACTGTTCTGCCTGCGGTTATGGAACCCCTACCTGTCCCAGACCTGCTGTTTTAAACTCTAATGATCGGCTATGAAAAGCCAACTGAGATTTATTCCTGATTATTATTTGACCATGCTTGTCACTTATGAACATTTTTGAACATCTTGGCATGGTTCTGTTATAATCTCCACCCGGCACAGCCAGAAGAGGACTGGCCACCCCTCATAGCCTGGTTCCTCTCTAGGTTTCTTCCTAGGTTTTGCCTTTCTAGGGAGTTTTTCCTAGCCACCGTGCTTCTACACCTGCATTACTAGCTGTTTGGGGTTTTAGGCTGGGTTTCTGTACAGCACTTCGAGATATTAGCTGATGTAAGAAGGGCTATATAAAATAAAATTGATTGATTGATTGAGTAGTTACTCTGGGATTGGAGCAGGCTCCAAGTGGGTTGAGGTTTAGTAATGAACCAGGAGTAGTTACTCTGGGATTGGAGCAGGCTCCAAGTGTGTTGAGGTTTGGTAATGGACCAGGAGTAGTTACTCTGGGATTGGAGCAGGCTCCAAGTGGGTTGAGGTTTAGTAATGGACCAGGAGTAGTTACTCTGGGATTGGAGCAGGCTCCAAGTGGGTTGAGGTTTAGTAATGGACCAGGAGTAGTTACTCTGGGATTGGAGCAGGCTCCAAGTGGGTTGAGGTTTAGTAATGAACCAGGAGTAGTTACTCTGGGATTGGAGCAGGCTCCAAGTGGGTTGATGTTTAGTAATGGACCAGGAGTAGTTACTCTGGGATTGGAGCAGGCTCCAAGTGGGTTGATGTTTAGTAATGGACCAGGAGTAGTTACTCTGGGATTGGAGCAGGCGCCAAGTGTGTTGAGGTTTAGTACTGGACCAGGAGTAGTTACTCTGGGATTGGAGCAGGCTCCAAGTGTGTTGAGGTTTGGTAATGGACCAGGAGTAGTTACTCTGGGATTGGAGCAGGCTCCAAGTGGGTTGAGGTTTAGTAATGGACCAGGAGTAGTTACTCTGGGATTGAAGCAGGCTCCAAGTGGGTTGAGGTTTAGTAATGAACCAGGAGTAGTTACTCTGGGATTGGAGCAGGCTCCAAGTGTGTTGAGGTTTAGTAATGGACCAGGAGTAGTTACTCTGGGATTGGAGCAGGCTCCAAGTGTGTTGAGGTTTGGTAATGGACCAGGAGTAGTTACTCTGGGATTGGAGCAGGCTCCAAGTGGGTTGAGGTTTAGTAATGGACCAGGAGTAGTTACTCTGGGATTGGAGCAGGCTCCAAGTGGGTTGAGGTTTAGTACTGGACCAGGAGTAGTTACTCTGGGATTGGAGCAGGCTCCAAGTGGGTTGAGGTTTAGTACTGGACCAGGAGTAGTTACTCTGGGATTGGAGCAGGCTCCAAGTGGGTTGGACCAGGAGTAGTTACTCTGGGATTGGAGCAGGCTCCAAGTGGGTTGAGGTTTAGTAATGGACCAGGAGTAGTTACTCTGGGATTGGAGCAGGCTCCAAGTGTGTTGAGGTTTGGTAATGGACCAGGAGTAGTTACTCTGGGATTGGAGCAGGCTCCAAGTGGGTTGAGGTTTAGTACTGGACCAGGAGTAGTTACTCTGGGATTGGAGCAGGCTCCAAGTGGGTTGAGGTTTAGTACTGGACCATGAGTAGTTACTCTGGGATTGGAGCAGGCTCCAAGTGTGTTGAGGTTTAGTACTGGACCAGGAGTAGTTACTCTGGGATTGGAGCAGGCTCCAAGTGGGTTGAGGTTTAGTACTGGACCAGGAGTAGTTACTCTGGGATTGGAGCAGGGTCCAAGTGTGTTGAGGTTTAGTAATGGACCAGGAGTAGTTACTCTGGGATTGGAGCAGGCTCCAAGTGGGTTGGGGTTTAGTAATGGACCAGGAGTAGTTACTCTGGGATTGGAGCAGGCTCCAAGTGGGTTGAGGTTTAGTAATGGACCAGGAGTAGTTACTCTGGGATTGGAGCAGGCTCCAAGTGGGTTGAGGTTTAGTAATGAACCAGGAGTAGTTACTCTGGGATTGGAGCAGGCTCCAAGTGGGTTGAGGTTTAGTAATGGACCAGGAGTAGTTACTCTGGGATTGGAGCAGGCTCCAAGTGTGTTGAGGTTTAGTAATGGACCAGGAGTAGTTACTCTGGGATTGGAGCAGGCTCCAAGTGGGTTGGGGTTTAGTAATGGACCAGGAGTAGTTACTCTGGGATTGGAGCAGGCTCCAAGTGGGTTGAGGTTTAGTAATGAACCAGGAGTAGTTACTCTGGGATTGGAGCAGGCTCCAAGTGGGTTGAGGTTTAGTACTGGACCAGGAGTAGTTACTCTGGGATTGGAGCAGGGTCCAAGTGTGTTGAGGTTTAGTAATGGACCAGGAGTAGTTACTCTGGGATTGGAGCAGGCTCCAAGTGGGTTGGGGTTTAGTAATGGACCAGGAGTAGTTACTCTGGGATTGGAGCAGGCTCCAAGTGGGTTGAGGTTTAGTAATGGACCAGGAGTAGTTACTCTGGGATTGGAGCAGGCTCCAAGTGGGTTGAGGTTTAGTAATGAACCAGGAGTAGTTACTCTGGGATTGGAGCAGGCTCCAAGTGGGTTGAGGTTTAGTAATGAACCAGGAATAGTTACTCTGGGATTGGAGCAGGCTCCAAGTGGGTTCAGGCAGTTCTGAAATCAAACACAAAGCAAGACAATACTGACAAAATATCATATAACTGATGAACTGGATGACATGTTATAGCATGGTTATGACATGGTTATGAGTTATGACATGGTTATGAGTTATGACATGGTTATGAGTTATGACAGGGTTATGAGTTATGACATGGTTATGAGTTATGACATGGTTATGAGTTATGACATGGTTATGAGTTATGACAGGGTTATGAGTTATGACAGGGTTATGAGTTATGACATGGTTATGAGTTATGACATGGTTATGAGTTATGACAGGGTTATGAGTTATGACAGGGTTATGAGTTATGACATGGTTATGAGTTATGACAGGGTTATGAGTTATGACAGGGTTATGAGTTATGACATGGTTATGAGTTATGACATGGTTATGAGTTATGACAGGGTTATGAGTTATGACATGGTTATGAGTTATGACAGGGTTATGAGTTATGACATGGTTATGAGTTATGACAGGGTTATGAGTTATGACAGGGTTATGAGTTATGACATGGTTATGAGTTATGACAGGGTTATGAGTTATGACATGGTTATGAGTTATGACATGGTTATGAGTTATGACAGGGTTATGAGTTATGACAGGGTTATGAGTTATGACATGGTTATGAGTTATGACATGGTTATGAGTTATGACAGGGTTATGAGTAATGACATGGTTTTGAGTTATGGCAGGGTTATGAGTTATGACAGGGTTATGAGTTATGACAGGGTTATGAGTTATGACATGGTTATGAGTTATGACAGGGTTATGAGTTATGACAAGAGTGTGCAACGCTGTCATCAAGGCAAAGGGTGGCTATTTGAAGAATCTCAAATATAAAATATATTTTGATTTGTTTAACACTTTCTGGGTTACTATGTGTTATTTCATAGTTTTGATGTCTTCACTAGTATTCTACAATGTAGAAAATTGTAAAAAAATAAAGAAAAACCCTGGAATGAGTAGGTGTGTCCAAACCTTTGACCGGTACTGTACATGTCCACTGAATGACATCCATCCAGCATTAGAAACCAACATAGTTTCCTAAAGACAACACGCCCTGTTGAACGCAGATGGGAGGTGGTTAGGTTTACGACATAATAGTTGGAAAAGTCCTCTTCCACAGCCACAACATGTATCTCTCTGGAGAGAGGACTAACAGAGCCAGTTAGATACAGCAGAGAACCGTTCTGGATCACTATATCACTGTTTACAGTTTATATGAAGTCAAACAGTCATACAATTGAAAAGGAACATTTCAACAATCCACTTGGATAACTTTGTGACTGATGGTAACATAAGATGGTAACTTGAGATGGTAACCTGACATGTCAACCTAAGATGGTAACCTGAGATGGTAACCTGAGATGGTAACCTAAGATGGTAACCTGAGATGGTAACCTGAGATGGTAACCTGAGATGGTAACCTGAGATTGTAACCTGAGATGGTAACCTGAGATGGTAACCTAAGATGGTAACCTAAGATGGTAACCTAAGATGGTAACCTGAGATGGTAACCTGAGATGGTAACCTGAGATGGTAACCTGAGATGGTAACCTAAGATGGTAACCTGAGATGGTAACCTGAGATGGTAACCTGAGATGGTAACCTGAGATGGTAACCTGAGATGGTAACCTGAGATGGTAACCTAAGATGGTAACCTGAGATGGTAACCTGAGATGGTAACCTGAGATGGTAACCTGAGATGGTAACCTAAGATGGTAACCTGAGATAGTAACCTGAGATGGTAACCTGAGATGGTAACCTGAGATGGTAACCTGAGATGGTAACCTGAGATGGTAACCTGAGATGGTAACCTAAGATGGTAACCTGAGATGGTAACCTGAGATGGTAACCTGAGATGGTAACCTGAGATGGTAACCTGAGATGGTAACCTGAGATGGTAACCTGAGATGTCAACCTAAGATGGTAACCTGAGATGGTAACCTGAGATGGTAACCTGAGATGGTAACCTGAGATGGTAACCTGAGATGTCAACCTAAGATGGTAACCTGAGATGGTAACCTGAGATGGTAACCTGAGATGGTAACCTGAGATGGTAACCTGAGATGGTAACCTAAGATGGTAACCTGAGATGGTAACCTGAAATGGTAACCTGAGATGGTAACCTGAGATGGTAACCTGAGATGGTAACCTGAGGCTCAGCTTCTTTTCATTCACAGGTTAGTATCATAATGACATGATATCCCCTTTGGATGTCTCCAGCTACTAGCAACCCTCACAGGGCTTCTGTCTGTCCATCTGTACACCCTCCTCCCTCTAATCAGCAGTCTCTCTCCTCCTCCCTCTAATCAGCAGTCTCTCCCCTCCTCCCTCTAATCAGCAGTCTCTCTCCTCCCCCCTCTAATCAGCAGTCTCTCTCCTCCTCCCTCTAATCAGCAGTCTCTCTCCTCCCCCCTCTAATCAGCAGTCTCTCTCCTCCTCCCTCTAATCAGCAGTCTCTCTCCTACTCCCTCTAATCAGCAGTCTCTCTCCTCCTCCCTCTAATCAGCAGTCTCTCTCCTCCTCCCTCTAATCAGCAGTCTCTCCCCTCCTTCCTCTAATCAGCAGTCTCTCTCCTCCTCCCTCTAATCAGCAGTCTCTCTCCTCCCCCCTCTAATCAGCAGTCTCTCTCCTCCTCCCTCTAATCAGCAGTCTCTCTCCTCCTCCCTCTAATCAGCAGTCTCTCTCCTCCTCCCTCTAATCAGCAGTCTCTCCTCCTCCCTCTAATCAGCAGTCTCTCTCCTCTTCCCTCTAACCAGCAGTCTCTCTCCTCCTCCCTCTAATCAGCAGTCTCTCTCCTCCTCCCTCTAATCAGCAGTCTCTCTCTCCTCCCTCTAATCAGCAGTCTCTCTCCTCCTCCCTCTAATCAGCAGTCTCTCTCCTCCTCCCTCTAATCAGCAGTCTCTCTCCTCCTCCCTCTAATCAGCAGTCTCTCTCTCCTCCCTCTAATCAGCAGTCTCTCTCCTCCTCCCTCTAATCAGCAGTCTCTCTCCTCCTCCCTCTAATCAGCAGTCTCTCTCCTCCTCCCTCTAATCAGCAGTCTCTCTCCTCCTCCCCTCTAATCAGCAGTCTCTCTCCTCCTCCCTCTAATCAGCAGTCTCTCTCCTCCTCCCTCTAATCAGCAGTCTCTCTCCTCCTCCCTCTAATCAGCAGTCTCTCTCCTCCTCCCTCTAATCAGCAGTCTCTCTCCTCCCTCTAATCAGCAGTCTCTCTCCTCCTCCCTCTAATCAGCAGTCTCTCTCCTCCTCCCTCTAATCAGCAGTCTCTCTCTCCTCCCTCTAATCAGCAGTCTCTCTCCTCCTCCCTCTAATCAGCAGTCTCTCTCCTCCTCCCTCTAATCAGCAGTCTCTCTCCTCCTCCCTCTAATCAGCAGTCTCTCTCCTCCTCCCTCTAATCAGCAGTCTCTCTCCTCCTCCCTCTAATCAGCAGTCTCTCTCTCCTCCCTCTAATCAGCAGTCTCTCTCCTCCTCCCTCTAATCAGCAGTCTCTCCCCTCCTCCCTCTAATCAGCAGTCTCTCTCCTCCTCCCTCTAATCAGCAGTCTCTCTCCTCCTCCCTCTAATCAGCAGTCTCTCTCTCCTCCCTCTAATCAGCAGTCTCTCTCCTCCTCCCTCTAATCAGCAGTCTCTCCCCTACTCCCTCTAATCAGCAGTCTCTCCCCTCCTCCCTCTAATCAGCAGTCTCTCTCCTCCTCCCTCTAATCAGCAGTCTCTCTCTCCTCCCTCTAATCAGCAGTCTCTCTCCTCCTCCCTCTAATCAGCAGTCTCTCTCCTCCTCCCTCTAATCAGCAGTCTCTCTCCTCCTCCCTCTAATCAGCAGTCTCTCTCCTCCTCCCTCTAATCAGCAGTCTCTCTCCTCCCTCTAATCAGCAGTCTCTCTCCTCCTCCCTCTATCAGCAGTCTCTCCCCTTCTCCCTCTAATCAGCAGTCTCTTCTCCTCCCTCTAATCAGCAGTCTCTCTCTCCTCCCTCTAATCAGCAGTCTCTCTCCTCCTCCCTCTAATCAGCAGTCTCTCTCCTCCTCCCTCTAATCAGCAGTCTCTCTCATCCTCCCTCTAATCAGCAGTCTCTCTCCTCCTCCCTCTAATCAGCAGTCTCTCTCCTCCTCCCTCTAATCAGCAGTCTCTCTCCTCCTCCCTCTAATCAGCAGTCTCTCTCCTCCTCCCTCTAATCAGCAGTCTCTCTCCTCCTCCCTCTAATCAGCAGTCTCTCTCCTCCTCCCTCTAATCAGCAGTCTCTCTCCTCCTCCCTCTAATCAGCAGTCTCTCTCCTCCTCCCTCTAATCAGCAGTCTCTCTCGTCCTCCCTCTAATCAGCAGTCTCTCTCCTCCTCCCTCTAATCAGCAGTCTCTCTCCTCCTCCCTCTAATCAGCAGTCTCTCTCCTCCTCCCTCTAATCAGCAGTCTCTCTCCTCCTCCCTCTAATCAGCAGTCTCTCCCCTTCTCCCTCTAATCAGCAGTCTCTCCCCTCCTCCCTCTAATCAGCAGTCTCTCTCCTCCTCCCTCTAATCAGCAGTCTCTCTCCTCCTCCCTCTAATCAGCAGTCTCTCCCCTCCTCCCTCTAATCAGCAGTCTCTCTCCTCCTCCCTCTAATCAGCAGTCTCTCTCCTCCTCCCTCTAATCAGCAGTCTCTCTCCTCCTCCCTCTAACCAGCAGTCTCTCTCCTCCTCCCTCTAATCAGCAGTCTCTCTCTCCTCCCTCTAATCAGCAGTCTCTCTCCTCCTCCCTCTAATCAGCAGTCTCTCTCCTCCTCCCTCTAATCAGCAGTCTCTCTCACTCCTCCCTCTAATCAGCAGTCTCTCTCCTCCTCCCTCTAATCAGCAGTCTCTCTCTCCTCCCTCTAATCAGCAGTCTCTCTCCTCCTCCCTCTAATCAGCAGTCTCTCCCCTCCTCCCTCTAATCAGCAGTCTCTCTCCTCCTCCCTCTAATCAGCAGTCTCTCTCCTCCTCCCTCTAATCAGCAGTCTCTCCCCTCCTCCCTCTAATCAGCAGTCTCTCTCCTCCTCCCTCTAATCAGCAGTCTCTCTCCTCCTCCCTCTAATCAGCAGTCTCTCTCCTCCTCCCTCTAACCAGCAGTCTCTCTCCTCCTCCCTCTAATCAGCAGTCTCTCTCCTCTTCCCTCTAATCAGCAGTCTCTCTCCTCCTCCCTCTAATCAGCAGTCTCTCTCATCCTCCCTCTAATCAGCAGTCTCTCTCCTCCCTCTAATCAGCAGTCTCTCTCCTCCTCCTCTAATCAGCAGTCTCTCTCCTCCTCCCTCTAATCAGCAGTCTCTCTCCTCCTCCCTCTAATCAGCAGTCTCTCTCCCTCCCTCTAATCATCAGTCTCTCTCCTCCTCCCTCTAATCAGCACTCCCTCCCCCTCCTCCCTCTAATCAGCAGTCTCTCTCCTCCTCCCTCTAATCAGCAGTCTCTCCCCCTCCTCCCTCTAATCAGCAGTCTCTCTCCCCCTCCCTCTAATCAGCAGTCTCTCTCCTCCTCCCTCTAATCAGCAGTCTCTCTCCTCCTACCTCTAATCAGCAGTCTCTCTCCTCCTCCCTCTAATCAGCAGTCTCTCTCATCCTCCCTCTAATCAGCAGTCTCTCTCCTCCCTCTAATCAGCAGTCTCTCTCCTCCCTCTAATCAGCAGTCTCTCTCCTCCCTCTAATCAGCAGTCTCTCTCCTCCTCCCTCTAATCAGCAGTCTCTCTCCTCCTCCCTCTAATCAGCAGTCTCTCTCCTCCTCCCTCTAATCAGCAGTCTCTCTCTCCTCCCTCTAATCAGCAGTCTCTCTCCTCCTCCCTCTAATCAGCACTCTCTCCCCTCCTCCCTCTAATCAGCAGTCTCTCTCCTCCTCCCTCTAATCAGCAGTCTCTCCCCTCCTCCCTCTAATCAGCAGTCTCTCTCTCCCCCTCCCTCTAATCAGCAGTCTCTCTCCTCCTCCCTCTAATCAGCAGTCTCTCCCCTCCTCCCTCTAATCAGCAGTCTCTCTCCTCCTCCCTCTAATCAGCAGTCTCTCTCCTCCTCCCTCTAATCAGCAGTCTCTCCCCTCCTCCCTCTAATCAGCAGTCTCTCTCCTCCTCCCTCTAATCAGCAGTCTCTCTCCTCCTCCCTCTAATCAGCAGTCTCTCTCCTCCTCCCTCTAACCAGCAGTCTCTCTCCTCCTCCCTCTAATCAGCAGTCTCTCCCCTCCTCCCTCTAATCAGCAGTCTCTCTCCTCCTCCCTCTAATCAGCAGTCTCTCTCCTCCTCCCTCTAATCAGCAGTCTCTCTCCTCCTCCCTCTAACCAGCAGTCTCTCTCCTCCTCCCTCTAATCAGCAGTCTCTCTCCTCTTCCCTCTAATCAGCAGTCTCTCTCCTCCTCCCTCTAATCAGCAGTCTCTCTCATCCTCCCTCTAATCAGCAGTCTCTCTCCTCCCTCTAATCAGCAGTCTCTCTCCTCCTCCCTCTAATCAGCAGTCTCTCTCCTCCTCCCTCTAATCAGCAGTCTCTCTCCTCCTCCCTCTAATCAGCAGTCTCTCTCTCCTCCCTCTAATCAGCAGTCTCTCTCCTCCTCCCTCTAATCAGCACTCTCTCCCCTCCTCCCTCTAATCAGCAGTCTCTCTCCTCCTCCCTCTAATCAGCAGTCTCTCCCCTCCTCCCTCTAATCAGCAGTCTCTCTCCCCCTCCCTCTAATCAGCAGTCTCTCTCCTCCTTCCTCTAATCAGCAGTCTCTCTCCTCCTCCCTCTAATCAGCAGTCTCTCTCCTCCTCCCTCTAATCAGCAGTCTCTCTCATCCTCCCTCTAATCAGCAGTCTCTCTCCTCCCTCTAATCAGCAGTCTCTCTCCTCCCTCTAATCAGCAGTCTCTCTCCTCCTCCCTCTAATCAGCAGTCTCTCTCCTCCTCCCTCTAATAGCAGTCTCTCTCCTCCTCCCTCTAATCAGCAGTCTCTCTCCTCCTCCCTCTAACCAGCAGTCTCTCTCCTCCTCCCTCTAATCAGCAGTCTCTCTCTCCTCCCTCTAATCAGCAGTCTCTCTCCTCCTCCCTCTAATCAGCAGTCTCTCTCCTCCTCCCTCTAATCAGCAGTCTCTCTCTCTCCTCCCTCTAATCAGCAGTCTCTCTCCTCCTCCCTCTAATCAGCAGTCTCTCTCCTCCTCCCTCTAACCAGCAGTCTCTCTCCTCCTCCCTCTAATCAGCAGTCTCTCTCTCCTCCCTCTAATCAGCAGTCTCTCTCCTCCTCCCTCTAATCAGCAGTCTCTCTCCTCCTCCCTCTAATCAGCAGTCTCTCTCTCCTCCCTCTAATCAGCAGTCTCTCTCCTCCTCCCTCTAATCAGCAGTCTCTCTCCTCCTCCCTCTAATCAGCAGTCTCTCTCCTCCTCCCTCTAATCAGCAGTCTCTCTCCTCCTCCCTCTAATCAGCAGTCTCTCTCCTCCTCCCTCTAATCAGCAGTCTCTCTCCTCCTCCCTCTAATCAGCAGTCTCTCTCCTCCTCCCTCTAATCAGCAGTCTCTCTCCTCCTCCCTCTAATCAGCAGTCTCTCTCCTCCTCCCTCTAATCAGCAGTCTCTCTCATCCTCCCTCTAATCAGCAGTCTCTCTCCTCCTCCCTCTAATCAGCAGTCTCTCTCCTCCTCCCTCTAATCAGCAGTCTCTCTCCTCCTCCCTCTAATCAGCAGTCTCTCTCCTCCTCCCTCTAATCAGCAGTCTCTCTCCTCCTCCCTCTAATCAGCAGTCTCTCTCCTCCTCCCTCTAATCAGCAGTCTCTCTCCTCCTCCCTCTAACCAGCAGTCTCTCTCCTCCTCCCTCTAATCAGCAGTCTCTCTCTCCTCCCTCTAATCAGCAGTCTCTCTCCTCCTCCCTCTAATCAGCAGTCTCTCTCCTCCTCCCTCTAATCAGCAGTCTCTCTCACTCCTCCCTCTAATCAGCAGTCTCTCTCCTCCTCCCTCTAATCAGCAGTCTCTCTCTCCTCCCTCTAATCAGCAGTCTCTCTCCTCCTCCCTCTAATCAGCAGTCTCTCCCCTCCTCCCTCTAATCAGCAGTCTCTCTCCTCCTCCCTCTAATCAGCAGTCTCTCTCCTCCTCCCTCTAATCAGCAGTCTCTCCCCCTCCTCCCTCTAATCAGCAGTCTCTCTCCTCCTCCCTCTAATCAGCAGTCTCTCTCCTCCTCCCTCTAATCAGCAGTCTCTCTCCTCCTCCCTCTAACCAGCAGTCTCTCTCCTCCTCCCTCTAATCAGCAGTCTCTCTCCTCTTCCCTCTAATCAGCAGTCTCTCTCCTCCTCCCTCTAATCAGCAGTCTCTCTCATCCTCCCTCTAATCAGCAGTCTCTCTCCTCCCTCTAATCAGCAGTCTCTCTCCTCCTCCCTCTAATCAGCAGTCTCTCTCCTCCTCCCTCTAATCAGCAGTCTCTCTCCTCCTCCCTCTAATCAGCAGTCTCTCTCTCCTCCCTCTAATCATCAGTCTCTCTCCTCCTCCCTCTAATCAGCACTCTCTCCCCTCCTCCCTCTAATCAGCAGTCTCTCTCCTCCTCCATCTAATCAGCAGTCTCTCCCCTCCTCCCTCTAATCAGCAGTCTCTCTCCCCCTCCCTCTAATCAGCAGTCTCTCTCCTCCTCCCTCTAATCAGCAGTCTCTCTCCTCCTACCTCTAATCAGCAGTCTCTCTCCTCCTCCCTCTAATCAGCAGTCTCTCTCATCCTCCCTCTAATCAGCAGTCTCTCTCCTCCCTCTAATCAGCAGTCTCTCTCCTCCCTCTAATCAGCAGTCTCTCTCCTCCCTCTAATCAGCAGTCTCTCTCCTCCTCCCTCTAATCAGCAGTCTCTCTCCTCCTCCCTCTAATCAGCAGTCTCTCTCCTCCTCCCTCTAATCAGCAGTCTCTCTCTCCTCCCTCTAATCAGCAGTCTCTCTCCTCCTCCCTCTAATCAGCACTCTCTCCCCTCCTCCCTCTAATCAGCAGTCTCTCTCCTCCTCCCTCTAATCAGCAGTCTCTCCCCTCCTCCCTCTAATCAGCAGTCTCTCTCCCCCTCCCTCTAATCAGCAGTCTCTCTCCTCCTCCCTCTAATCAGCAGTCTCTCCCCTCCTCCCTCTAATCAGCAGTCTCTCTCCTCCTCCCTCTAATCAGCAGTCTCTCTCCTCCTCCCTCTAATCAGCAGTCTCTCCCCTCCTCCCTCTAATCAGCAGTCTCTCTCCTCCTCCCTCTAATCAGCAGTCTCTCTCCTCCTCCCTCTAATCAGCAGTCTCTCTCCTCCTCCCTCTAACCAGCAGTCTCTCTCCTCCTCCCTCTAATCAGCAGTCTCTCCCCTCCTCCCTCTAATCAGCAGTCTCTCTCCTCCTCCCTCTAATCAGCAGTCTCTCTCCTCCTCCCTCTAATCAGCAGTCTCTCTCCTCCTCCCTCTAACCAGCAGTCTCTCTCCTCCTCCCTCTAATCAGCAGTCTCTCTCCTCTTCCCTCTAATCAGCAGTCTCTCTCCTCCTCCCTCTAATCAGCAGTCTCTCTCATCCTCCCTCTAATCAGCAGTCTCTCTCCTCCCTCTAATCAGCAGTCTCTCTCCTCCTCCCTCTAATCAGCAGTCTCTCTCCTCCTCCCTCTAATCAGCAGTCTCTCTCCTCCTCCCTCTAATCAGCAGTCTCTCTCTCCTCCCTCTAATCAGCAGTCTCTCTCCTCCTCCCTCTAATCAGCACTCTCTCCCCTCCTCCCTCTAATCAGCAGTCTCTCTCCTCCTCCCTCTAATCAGCAGTCTCTCCCCTCCTCCCTCTAATCAGCAGTCTCTCTCCCCCTCCCTCTAATCAGCAGTCTCTCTCCTCCTTCCTCTAATCAGCAGTCTCTCTCCTCCTCCCTCTAATCAGCAGTCTCTCTCCTCCTCCCTCTAATCAGCAGTCTCTCTCATCCTCCCTCTAATCAGCAGTCTCTCTCCTCCCTCTAATCAGCAGTCTCTCTCCTCCCTCTAATCAGCAGTCTCTCTCCTCCTCCCTCTAATCAGCAGTCTCTCTCCTCCTCCCTCTAATAGCAGTCTCTCTCCTCCTCCCTCTAATCAGCAGTCTCTCTCCTCCTCCCTCTAACCAGCAGTCTCTCTCCTCCTCCCTCTAATCAGCAGTCTCTCTCTCTCCTCCCTCTAATCAGCAGTCTCTCTCCTCCTCCCTCTAATCAGCAGTCTCTCTCCTCCTCCCTCTAATCAGCAGTCTCTCTCTCTCCTCCCTCTAATCAGCAGTCTCTCTCCTCCTCCCTCTAATCAGCAGTCTCTCTCCTCCTCCCTCTAACCAGCAGTCTCTCTCCTCCTCCCTCTAATCAGCAGTCTCTCTCTCCTCCCTCTAATCAGCAGTCTCTCTCCTCCTCCCTCTAATCAGCAGTCTCTCTCCTCCTCCCTCTAATCAGCAGTCTCTCTCTCCTCCCTCTAATCAGCAGTCTCTCTCCTCCTCCCTCTAATCAGCAGTCTCTCTCCTCCTCCCTCTAATCAGCAGTCTCTCTCCTCCTCCCTCTAATCAGCAGTCTCTCTCCTCCTCCCTCTAATCAGCAGTCTCTCTCCTCCTCCCTCTAATCAGCAGTCTCTCTCCTCCTCCCTCTAATCAGCAGTCTCTCTCCTCCTCCCTCTAATCAGCAGTCTCTCTCCTCCTCCCTCTAACCAGCAGTCTCTCTCCTCCTCCCTCTAATCAGCAGTCTCTCTCCTCCTCCCTCTAATCAGCAGTCTCTCTCCTCCTCCCTCTAATCAGCAGTCTCTCTCATCCTCCCTCTAATCAGCAGTCTCTCTCCTCCCTCTAATCAGCAGTCTCTCTCCTCCTCCCTCTAATCAGCAGTCTCTCTCCTCCTCCCTCTAACCAGCAGTCTCTCTCCTCCTCCCTCTAATCAGCAGTCTCTCTCTCCTCCCTCTAATCAGCAGTCTCTCTCCTCCTCCCTCTAATCAGCAGTCTCTCCCCTCCTCCCTCTAATCAGCAGTCTCTCTCCTCCTCCCTCTAATCAGCAGTCTCTCTCCTCCTCCCTCTAATCAGCAGTCTCTCTCCTCCTCCCTCTAATCAGCAGTCTCTCTCCTCCCTCTAATCAGCAGTCTCTCTCCTCCTCCCTCTAATCAGCAGTCTCTCTCCTCCTCCCTCTAATCAGCAGTCTCTCTCCTCCTCCCTCTAACCAGCAGTCTCTCTCCTCCTCCCTCTAATCAGCAGTCTCTCTCCTCCTCCCTCTAATCAGCAGTCTCTCTCCTCCTCCCTCTAATCAGCAGTCTCTCTCCTCCTCCCTCTAATCAGCAGTCTCTCTCCTCCTCCCTCTAATCAGCAGTCTCTCTCCTCCTCCTCCCTCTAATCAGCAGTCTCTCTCCTCCTCCCTCTAATCAGCAGTCTCTCTCCTCCTCCCTCTAATCAGCAGTCTCTCTCCTCCTCCCTCTAATCAGCAGTCTCTCTCCTCCTCCCTCTAATCAGCAGTCTCTCTCCTCCTCCCTCTAATCAGCAGTCTCTCTCCTCCTCCCTCTAATCAGCAGTCTCTCCCCTCCTCCCTCTAATCAGAAGTCTCTCCCCTCCTCCCTCTAATCAGCAGTCTCTCCCCTTCTCCCTCTAATCAAAGTCTCTCCCCTCCTCCCTCTAATCAGCAGTCTCTCTCCTCCTCCCTCTAATCAGCAGTCTCTCTCCTCCTCCCTCTAATAGCAGTCTCTCTCCTCCTCCCTCTAATAGCAGTCTCTCTCCTCCTCCCTCTAATCAGCAGTCTCTCTCCCTCCTCCCTCTAATCAGCAGTCTCTCTCCTCCTCCCTCTAATCAGCAGTCTCTCTCCTCCTCCCTCTAATCAGCAGTCTCTCTCCTCCTCCCTCTAATCAGCAGTCTCTCTCCTCCTCCCTCTAATCAGCAGTCTCTCTCCTCCTCCCTCTAATCAGCAGTCTCTCTCCTCCTCCCTCTAATCAGCAGTCTCTCTCCTCCTCCCTCTAATCAGCAGTCTCTCTCCTCCTCCCTCTAATCAGCAGTCTCTCTCCTCCTCCCTCTAATCAGCAGTCTCTCTCCTCCTCCCTCTGCTCTGACAACACTCTGTTTCCATCCCCTTCTGTCATCCCTCCTTCAGCCCTGTCTTCACCTCCAACGCCCTCTCTCCGTTCCCCGACCCCTGACCTGAATCAGCATAGATGATGACAAATCAAAACACGATACACCAGAGAGAGAAACAAGTTCCTGTTTTTCTGAAACACCCTATATTATCCCACCCCAGCTAGCACATAACGTTCTGAGAACGTTATGTTTCTTAGAGCTTGGTGAGAGCGTGGTTGTCGTATGGTTAATTTGCATTCAAAATTCTCACAACGTTCTGGGAATGGTGCAGAATAAGTGCTTGGCTTTGGAACATTCTTGACAAAAAAAACGTGTTTTTCTTGGTATTTCATTACTTTAACAGAACGTTTCCTAAAAGTTGTCTACAACAATTACATTTTTGATAATGTTCTAGGAACTGTCTCCAACTCGTTTGACGTTGGGAATGTTCTCATAGTTCCGAGAATGTTAAGAAACAACGTTCTTCTGTGGGAATGTTCTCATAGTTCCGAGAATGTTAAGAAACAACGTTCTTCTGTGGGAATTTCAGTACTTCAGCATAACGGTGGTCCTCTGTAGCTCAACTGGTAGAGCATGGCGCTTGTTATATTATTATTATTATTATTATATTATTATAAAATTTCCTACAAGTTTCCTCATGGTTCTATTTAACATTTTACTGCAGTGGGCTAAATCAGGGTCACACAGAGTGTTTCCTGGTAGTCTTAAACAAATCTACTTTTGAAACAAAAGTATTCACCTCACACACATGGTTATGGGCTTAAAAAAAGAAGACACCTGTCCCATGTCTGATATAGAGTTGAAATGTATGACATTTTGAGTTTGCATCCCAATAGTACACTTTATATACATCACAAAAGACTGAAATATAACAAAAACCGTTTGACATAGAAACACCGGATTTTCGTCGGTAAAAAAAAAAAAAAAAGTTTATTAATTATGAAATTGTGAAAAATATTAATAACAATCCACCCATGAGTTCACTAGAGGGCGCTGTTTGTCATTTGACTGCAGGAAAGGGCTACAGTCATGTTCTCAGAACATGGCAGGTAGCTAAGTGGTTAAGAGCGTTGTGCCAGTAACCGAAAGGTCGCTGGTTCTAATCCCCCGAGCCGACCAGGTGAAAAATCTGTCGATGTGCCCTTGAGCAAGGCACTTAACCCTAATTGCTCCTGTAAGTTGCTCTGGATAAGAGCGTCTGCTAAATGACTCAAATGTAAAATTCAAAGAATGTTAAGAAACTACATACTGGTTAAATCAACGTTGTTTCAATGTAATTTGTTAACGTGATGTGGAATCTACGTAGAAAATACTTTGGATTAAAAAAAAAATTATTACGTTTTTGTTAGGGTGATATTTCAACCACAGGATTATGTCATCATAGTAGCCAATTTTCAACAGTGACAAACTTTGTATAAAATGTTGAATTTGTACCTTTGAAACAACGTCAGATCTTAAAGGTAATATCCACTATAGGCTGGGTAGCACCTCCTACTGGAGAGTCGATGTATCTACAGCTCCCCTCTGGTCTGTCATCCAGGGTTTTAACCAAGCCCAGACCTGCTTAGCCATGATATTGGTCACCAACTGTTACCAATGTGCTATTGTGAGAATGATTATTGAGATATCTCCACTTAATGGATTCACTGTTGCTATCAAAGTCATTCTAAAGGGAAGGTTTGACAGAGCAAATGAAATGTAACCATACTTTATCAATCATATACTGTATCAACAATGATGCTATTTAGGCCTATAGTATATACCATTTAATATAACATTAGGGAAGTCATCAGCAACTATTGTTTAAATTCAACCCAGGGTTCAACTAAAAATAGACAATACATATAGGCCTAGGGTTTCAAGCTTTGGTTGATTTAAAATGGAATCTATAAGTTCCTAAAATGTTGGATTCACGTCTACATCTCAACCAAAAATCTAAGTTAAAGAATATTACTAAATAAAATCAAACTGTATTTAAAATGCATTTAAAGTTTGATTTGATTTAGTCCTATTAACTTCGATTTTTGGTTGAAATGGAGATGTGCATCAAACATATTAATGATTAATTTGTAGACAAACTGGAATTAAAGCCAGACTCAGTGGCACAGACGGAACTGTACAAGGATACATCTACTTCAAATGTTGATATTTGGTTGACAACCAAACACAATTCAATATGACTTTTGCAATACAGTAAATAGCCTGTTAACTTGTCAACCAGTTAACAAATGCTATGTTGGATTCAGATTTCCATCTGAATGTTAAAGAACAGGATTACGCCAGTGGCCGTCCTACCCTGCCAAGTTAACAAACAGATCACCGACCATTTCCAATCCCATCGTACCTTCTCCGCTATGCAATCCGGTTTCCGAGCTGGTCATGGGTGCACCTCAGCCACGCTCAAGGTCCTAAACGATATAATAACCGCGATCAATAAAATACAGTACTGTGCAGCCGTCTTTATTGACCTGGCCAAGGCTTTCTTATTGGCAGACTAAATAGCCTTGGTTTCTCAAATGACTGCCTCGCCTGGTTCACCAACTACTTCTCAGATAGAGTTCAATGTGTCAAATCGGAGGGCCTGTTGTCTGGACCTATGGCAGTCTCTATGGGGGTGCCACAGGGTTCAATTCTTGGGCCGACTCTTTTCTCTGTGTATATCAATGATGACGCTCTTGCTGCTGGTGAAGCTCGTATCCACCTCTACGCAGACGACACCATTTTGTATACATCTGACCCTTCATTGGACACTGTGTTAACAAACCTCCAAACAAGCTTCAATGCCATACAACACTCCTTCAGTAGCCTCCAACTGCTCTTAAACACTAGTAAACTAAATGCATGCGCTTCAATCGAACGCTGCTGGCACCCGCCCGCCCGACTAGAATCACTACTCTCGGCGGGTCTGACCTAGAGTATGTGGACAACTACAAATACCTAGGTGTCTGGTTAGACTGTAAACTCTCCTTCCAGACTCACATTAAGCATCTCCAATCCAAAGTTAAATCAAGAATCAGCTTCCTATTTCGCAACAAAGCCTCCTTCACTCATGCTGCCGAACATGCCCTCGTAAAACTGACTATCCTACCGATCCTTGACTTCGGCGATGTCATTTACAAAATAGCCTCCAACACTCTACTCAGCAAATTGGATGTAGTCTATCACAGTGCCATCCGTTTTGTCACCAAAGCCCCATATACTACCCACCACTGTGACCTGTACGCTCTCGTTGGCTGGCCCTCACTACATATTCGTCGCCAAACCCACTGGCTCCAGGTCATCTATAAATCACTTCTAGGCAAATCCCCGCCTTATTTTAGCTCATTGGTCACCATAGCAACACCCACCCGTAGTCTGCACTCCAGCAGGTATATCTCACTGGTCATCCCCAAAGCCAACACCTCCTTTGGCCGCCATTCCTTCCAGTTCTCTGCTGCCAATGATTGGAACGAACTGCAAAAATCTCTGAAGCTGGAGACTCTTATCTCCCTCACTATCTTTAAGCATCAGTTGACAGAGCAGCTTACCGATCACTGCACCTGTACACAGCCCATCTGAAATTAGCCCACCCAACTACCTCATCCCCATATTGTTATTTACATTGTTATTTATTTTGCTCATTTGCACCCCAGTATCTCTATTTGCACATCATCTTCTGCACATCTATCACTCCAGTGTTCATACTAAATTGTAATTATTTTGCACTATAGCCTATTTATTGCCTTTCCTCCATAACTTGCTACATTTGCACACACTGTATATAGATTGTATATTGTGTTATTGACTGTACGTTTTGTTTTACCCCATATGTAACTCTGTGTTGTTGTTGTTTTTATCGCACTGCTTAGCTTTATCTTGGCCAGGTCGCAGTTGTAAATGAGAACTTGTTCTCAACTGGCTTACCTGGTTAAATAAAGGTGAAATAAAAATATATATATATAATAATATTCAAGCAGTAGATACACCTCCTTTAAATGTTGATACTTGGTTGTGTTGTCAACCAAACACAATTCAGTATTATTTTTGTAATAGAGTAAACAGCCTAAAGTCAAGGCATCTTCCAAACTAATGTAACAGTATTTATTCAACTTTAAAATGAGTAACACATCCATGGACACTTTTTAGGTTACTGTAACAATAAATGTCTTCTTATGTCATCATACGCAGTCCTGCTGCTGGGTTGTTGCGTCTCCTGATGTACTAGCCTGTCTCCTGGTAGCGCCTCCATGCTCTGGACACTACGCTGACTGACACAGCAAACCTTCTTGCCACAGCTCGCATTGATGTGCCATCCTGGATGAGCTGCACTACCTGAGCCACTTGTGTGGGTTGTAGACTCCGTCTCATGCTACCACTAGAGTGAAAGCACCGCCAGCATTCAAAAGTGACCAAAACATCAGCCAGGAAGCATAGGAACTGAGAAGTGGTCTGTGGTCACCACCTGCAAAACCAGTCCTTTTTTGGGGGTGTCTTGTTAATTGCCTATAATTTCCACCTGTTGTCTATTCCATTTGCACAACAGCATGTGAAATGTATTGTCAATCAGTGTTGCTTCCTAAGTGGACAGTTTGATTTCACAGAAGTGTGATTGACTTGGAGTTACATTGTGTTGTTTATGTGTTCCCTTTATTTTTTTTGAGCAGTGTAAAAAGTGTGCACGTTCAAGATAGCATGCAAAGGTCGCAGGTCTGTGGAGATCTTCACAATTGCAATAATAATCTATGCAGAACCACATGCACCATGCACTTAAATAATCTCAATTGCAATCCAGGTCATTTGGTTGCGCTATTAGATTAAGTAACACATTAAGTTGTTGTATACATTTTACAAAAATTCTAACATTTTATTCCCATTTCAACTTTGCTATACTTTTAAATGGATGAAAGTACAGTGACATTTAGGTGACAACTAAACCAAAAATCAGACATTGATTTTCCATTGGAATTTGGTTGTGCTTGTAGATGGTTGAAAGCATGGTAATAACACATTGAGAATTCAACAAACTTTTGACTGTCTTTTTGAGTGGGTGAAAAACTGGTCGTAATCTCATTGATCAACGTATCAGTTGGTAGAGCATGGCGCTTGCAACGCCAGGGTTGTGGGTTCGTTTCCCACGGGGGGCCAGTATGAAAAATTTATGCACTCACTAACTGTAAGTCGCTCTGGATAATAGCGTCTGCTAAATGACTCAAATGTAAATGTATCAACCAAATATTACCTAATTCTCCATGTTGATATGACGTGGTGTGCCCAGTGGGAAAGTTCTTCTGTGGGAATTTCAGTACTTCAGCATAATGTTTCCTGCAGGTTTCGTCATGGTTCTATATAAAGTCATGTTCTCAGAACGTTCAGAGAATGTTAAGAAACAATGTTCTTCTGTGGGAATTTCAGAAAACTTTAGTAACGTTCTAAGAATTGTATTTAAAAACATTTTCATTCTGTTTCTCAGAACATTAAGAAAACGTTCCATAAAAGGTTAAACATTCAAAGAACGTTCTAAGAATGTTATTTAAAAACATATACATTCGGTTCTCAGCGTCAACAAAACTCTATCCTCTATCTTGTTAAGTGTGTTCAGGTGTGTTGGCCACGCCCACTCATTGGCATACCTGATCTTAATGAGTGCTTGTTTCCATTGAAATGGGGTCTGGTTAAATAGACTAAAATGAACAGCTTTGTATGAGTAAAAAAAAACATGGCATGCTATCTCCATCCTGGTGGCGCAATAGACTAATTCCATGGATAAAGAACAGAAGATCATAGATTCAAATCTCACTGACTCCGTGTCACAATAACAAACTGTGTGTATTTGCATGATTAATGCAACCTAAGTTGCAACCAGTGTTATTAAAAGTCTTATTGAAACATTCAGAGGAAGTTATTCAAAAACATTCAAATAAACGTAACATTTCATTCCTTAACATTCACAGCATTTAGAGAATGTTCTCAGAATGTTATTTAATTACCTTCAAATAACCTATATTTTCCGTTCTTAGAACGTTAATAAAACCTCCCAGGAAAACGTTCAGGGAACCATAGTAAAACGTTCCCAGAACCTCCCTGCAACCTAAAAATGAATGTAGCCAGAACAGGCAACATGTTCACTTTCGTTCTCAGAACGTTTTAAAAAATGTTCAGTTTTACCGGTCAGTGAACGTACTTCGTTCCCAGAATCAATGGGAAACCAAAAACATACGTTCCCACAACTTCCAGTAACCAAATGTGCTAGCTGGGACAGGACCACCTGTAACAGAATATCAATTAAGTGATAATGCCTGAGAAGCCGTGTTTGGAGGATATATTGGCACGGGTGTTGTTAGGCCCGAGACAAAGTCGGGGGTTACCAACATATTCAAATAATGATTGACATATTTTAATTAAAAACATTATTTTGATTAATTTATTCATACTATTTCATCCTTCCACAAGATATAGTCCCGACACAAATCTAGGGTTGCTACCCAAGCCGGCTGGTCGTTCGTTCTATCGGTTCATTTGCCAGAGACGCGACCCAGTCGTTCAGTCTTTTTGTTCTGTATCTATGGACGCGACCCAGTCGTTCAGTCTTTTTGTTCTGTATCTATGGACGCGACCCAGTCGTTCAGTCTTTTTGTTCTGTATCTATGGATGCGACCCAGTCGTTCAGTCTTTTTGTTCTGTATCTATGGACGCGACCCAGTCGTTCAGTCTTTTTGTTCTGTATCTATGGATGCGACCCAGTCGTTCAGTCTTTTTTGTTCTGTATCTATGGACGCGACCCAGTCGTTCAGTCTTTTTGTTCTGTGTTTATGCTCAGAATGACTCATTCAAGTCAGAAAAGTGAGCTTACCTATGTATGTTCATCAGTGTGAACTGTGGGCCTGCATCTGGCTGGTGAGAAGTTGAATATCAGGTTCCATTCTAGTTACAGCCAGTCTCAAGCACTGATGCAAATGTTCATCTGTCAATCTTGATCTCATCGGAGTTTTCAGCAGTTTCATGCGAGAAAAGGTTTTCCCGCAGATATACGTGCTGCCAAAAACTGTGGACATTTTCATTGCGTGTTTTTTGATGTTTGGATATGTGTCGTTTTGGGAGGGCGGCATAGAAGTCAATGAGACTGTTGGGCTTGAATGCGTCTTTCAGAACATCACAGTTCTGTAACTCAGCCAACTCAAACTGATATGAAGGCTGGGCTTCATCAATGGGAACAAAGAGGGGTTCTGAAAAGAGTTTCTTTTGCATGAACATGTAGTTCACTGAATCGCACACCGAACTCCGCCTTCAGCATTTCCAGTGCTTCCACACACTTTTCAGCTGGGAACGGGACCGCTGGGTTCTCTGTCGACAGGTTTTGGGTAGCAGGAAGATGGACGAGTTGCTTCTTTTCACTTGTTCCAAAAGCAGCGCTAATTTCACCTCAAATGCTTTTATGTGTGAATGCATGTCGCAAATGAGTTTCCTCGCCTTGTAGCTGCAAGTTAAGGCTGTTAAGTATTTCTGTCACGTCTGTTAAAAATGCGAGGTGCCATTGCCATACTGGCTGGCAACGTTCTTATCCCTTGCTAGCTAGCCAGCTACGGTTAACTTACAGTAACGTCAAAAAGTGCAGCCAGAATAACAGCCAGCAAAATAGCTGCATTTGCGTTTGTTTAAACTGTTTTCTAGTGACATTTATTTGGATACATCCATAACAATCAGCTAATGAGGTGTGATTTCACCTGGCATAGAAAATGTTCTCTCTCGAAGGACACTGTTGTTCAGAGGAGCTAGCCAACAACACAGCTAACACAATTACTTCAAACACAGAATCTGTAAAGACTGCAAACTAGCTGCACTTCATTTCGTTTTACCTTTATTCAATTGACATGTCTTTGTATATATCCATAAAAATGATGCCATCTGATTCTGTCTCGTCCCGACTCCCGACACGTTCATTACTATGGGACAGCTGGAGATCGGATTTGAATATTGAAACAATGTTGCAAATGTCGGAGAGACAGACAGCAAAGTTTGTACAAATCTCCACTGTTGAAAACTAAATGTTAGTCTAAAAGAAATGTGAGATAATGTCTAGATGCTTTTTATAGTGGAGATCAAGTTTATAAAGTGGCTGGCTGGGCTGATAAGACAGTGGATTGGGCAGTCAGATGGAACAGAGTTAATAGGCATTTTAACATCATAGATTT
Organism: Coregonus clupeaformis; assembly: GCF_020615455.1. Classification (NCBI taxonomy): domain Eukaryota; kingdom Metazoa; phylum Chordata; class Actinopteri; order Salmoniformes; family Salmonidae; genus Coregonus; species Coregonus clupeaformis. Next base: position 68,392 of record NW_025534028.1, read on the forward strand.
AGCCGGTGGTAATTTGTGGAAAAGGCACCAGCTGGAATGCGCTTTAAACCAATCAGCATTCAGGATTAGACCCAACCTTTGTATAACACCTGATACACTGAACAGTGGAAAGCTTTTGTTCTGTTATGTCCACCTGTACTGTTGAATTACGGTTGAGTGGTGTGATGACGGTGTTGTAGCTCGGAGACGACAGCGTGAAATCATGAGAGGCGTGTGGGACCGTGGGCTGTGGTCTCAGAAGAGACCCACCCACACCTGGCCTTCCTCAATGGGAGTGATACAAAGAGCAGACATGTAGCTCTAGCTGTCTGTATATGATACACAGACCTGTAGCCGTCTGTATATGATACACAGACCTGTAGCCGTCTGTATATGATACACAGACCTGTAGCTGTCTGTATATGATACACAGACCTGTAGCTGTCTGTATATGATACACAGACCTGTAGCCGTCTGTATATGATACACAGACCTGTAGCTGTCTGTATATGATACACAGACCTGTAGCTGTCTGTATATGATACACAGACCTGTAGCCGTCTGTATATGATACACAGACCTGTAGCTGTCTGTATATGATACACAGACCTGTAGCTGTCTGTATATGATAGACAGACCTGTAGCTGTCTGTATATGATAGACAGACCTGTAGCCGTCTGTATATGATACACAGACCTGTAGCTGTCTGTATATGATACACAGACCTGTAGCTGTCTGTATATGATACACAGACCTGTAGCTGTCTGTATATGATACACAGACCTGTAGCCGTCTGTATATGATACACAGACCTGTAGCCGTCTGTATATGATACACAGACCTGTAGCTGTCTGTATATTATACACAGACCTGTAGCTGTCTGTATATTATACACAGACCTGTATCTGTCTGTATATTATACACAGACCTGTAGCTGTCTGTATATGATACACAGACCTGTATCTGTAGCCATCAATAGGAGACAGAGACGGAGGGAGACGAATTGGTCTTTAATGATAATTGAAAACATGAAAGTCTCTAATCAGAACGTGCTGGATGGGAGACACTGCTTGGTGGTGAGTGGGCTGAGACTGATGTAAAACATTCTAACACACGCAGCAGAGGAGGGACCAACTCCATATTAATGCCCAGGATTATCTGTCCACACACTCTAGGTCATGTAGTGTGTTATCACTACCTACAGGCAATAGCTACCAGACTCAGCGTGTGTACTCTCTGGTCGTGTGTGTGTGTGTTTCTGTGTGTGTGTGTGTGTGTGTGTGAGAGAGAAGCTGAGCCCTGTGTGTTTCCAGGGCCAGAGAGGTCAGCATTCCAAACTCACTGCAGATCTCAGGGGTCAAGGGTCAGGGTTCAGGGGTCAGGGATGGAAATGAAGGAACAAATTCAGAACCTACTTTGACATCGACGGTGGAGAGAAAACAGGATAGGTGTTAGTGAGGGAGAGAGAGAAAGAGAGAGAGGTAGAAAGGGAAGAGCCGTTGTGCTAAAGGGCGGGAAGCCTCTGGAACACACTGACTCAGCTTGGCCACTTAAAATAGGAAATCATTGATCTTCCATGATCCCCCATCACCCCTTTACCTTCTCAACCCTTCACCTCCTCACACATTCACCCTTTTCTCACCCCCTTACCCCTCAATCTTCCTGTCCAGGACTGTTTGTCAAGTTGGCTGGATGTCCTTTGGGTGGTGGACCATTCTTGATACACACGGGAAACTGTTGAGCGTGAAAAACCCAGCAGCGTTGCAGTTCTTGACACAAACCGGTGCGCCTGGCACCTGCTACCATACCCCGTTCAAAGGCACTTAAATATTTAGTCTTGCCCATTCACCCTCTGAATGGCACACATACACAATCCATGTCTCAATTGTCTCAAGGCTTAAAAATCCTTCTTTAACCTGTCTCCTCCCCTTCATCTACACTGATTGAAGTGGATTTAACAAGTGACATCAATAAGGGATCATAGCTTTCACCTGGATTCACCTGGTCAGTCTGTCGTGGAAAGAGCAGGTGTTCCTAATGTTTTGTCCACTCCGTGTATGTGACATATGCATCTGACCCCGGTCTGGAAGGGGAAGTTATTTTGAGCTGATAGATTCTAACCTTGACCCTTGTCCTCAGGAAGTACTTCACTGGCTATTTCCTATTCATAAAAAAAAAAACAGGAAGTGGGGAGGAGGGACGGCCGTGGAATAGCCAATCTTTAGTCGGCTGATGGCGTCCTTCATGGGGGAAAGAAGTGTGGAGCTGTAAAGGGCAAACCCTCTTACCACGCCCTTCCAGAACCTTCCCACGCCCTTCCAGAACCTTACCACGCCCTTCCAGAACCTTCCCACGCCCTTCCAGAACCTTCCCACGCCCTTCCAGCCCTTACCACGCCCTTCCAGAACCTTCCCACGCCCTTCCAGAACCTTACCACGCCCTTCCAGAACCTTCCCACGCCCTTCCAGAACCTTCCCACGCCCTTCCAGAACCTTACCACGCCCTTCCAGAACCTTCCCACGCCCTTCCAGCTCTTACCACGCCCTTCCAGAACCTTCCCACGCCCTTCCAGAACCTTCCCACGCCCTTCCAGAACCTTACCACGCCCTTCCAGAACCTTCCCACGCCCTTCCAGAACCTTCCCACGCCCTTCCAGAACCTTACCACGCCCTTCCAGAACCTTCCCACGCCCTTCCAGCTCTTACCACGCCCTTCCAGCTCTTACCACGCCCTTCCAGAACCTTCCCAGTTAGGAGGCCAATAGAGCCAAGCTGAGGTTCATTAGTCAATCAAGTGTGTGATTGGCTGGACAATCATCCCAAAGGCTGTGTGATTGGCTGGACAATCATCCCAAAGGCTGTGTGATTGGCTGGACAATCATCCCAAAGGCTGTGTGATTGGCTGGACAATCATCCCAAAGGCTGTGTGATTGGCTGGACAATCATCCCAAAGGATGCTGCTCACATTCAGAGGGAAAAGACTGGAGGCAGCAGCAGCCGAGGTGGGAACTAAAATACTGTCAGTTTCAGAGAAGTTTGAAGTGTTTAACTCTGCCTCACTGAGGATCTGTACCCTGAGACCCTCCTAGCTGTGGTCTCTGTCCTCTTAGCCACAGTCATGGGTTACACTCTACCCCGCATCGCCCTGCCTAGTCCCCCTGGAGGTCGTAGAGGTCAGGGGTTAATATAAGAATGAGTCTGATTCTAAACAGACTTAGGTCCAATGGCAGGAGGAGGAGGAGGAGGAGGAGGAGGAATGAAACAGGGCTGAGAGAGAACATGATTGTCTTTTACGAGCAGAGAGAGAGCGAGAGAGAGAGATACTTTGCCCTCTGCTAATGGTTCATGGTAATTATTTACATTAAAGTAATATTCAGCAATAAGCCAATATACCACGGCTAAGTAGCATTCTAAGGCATGACACAATGCAGCTTTTAGCCAATCAGCATTCAGGAGCCAAACTACCCGGTTTATAATTCTAAATTGCACTACCAGTCGCTCTCACAGAGCCCAGATAGTTTCTCTAAATGGTGCCCGTCCCTCCTACGCCAACACCCCACCCATATAATAACAGACCGCGACCCGTCCCCAGTCGCTCTCACAGAGCCCAGATAGTTTCTCTAAATGGTGCCCGTCCCTCCTACGCCAACACCCCACCCATATAATAACAGACCGCGACCCGTCCCCAGTCGCTCTCACAGAGCCCAGATAGTTTCTCTAAATGGTGCCCGTCCCTCCTACGCCAACACCCCACCCATATAATAACAGACCGCAGAGTAATTACTTTATTAGAATGACTTCACCTCGCCTCAGCTCGGCGTAATAAAAACCATAACGGGGCCAGAAATTGTAGCAGAACTATAACATAAACTGGGTATATATAAAAATGAGTAGCCTCTGTAAGCCGCGGGTCTTTTGATTTCAGCTGAGCCCGGCTGAGCCCGGGTTCCTTTGGGTATGATTAATGCCGGCCTGGAACAGAGTGGTAACCTGAGAGGAGGAAAGAACGGCGCCTGAAGTTATACATGTGATGGATCTGAGCCCTCTGACATCATCAATTATATTCATTGGATGAATATAAGTCATTAATAATAGGGCTGTATTGTCTGGGTTAAAGGGGGTAGCCTTTAGTATGTAAATGCTTTCTTCATTTATTCCGTTCAGCAGAGAGATGCCTATAGTTTTCTCATTTGTGTGTAGAAAATACATGTATATTCAGAGAGCATATAAAAGAGCACAGACCTTATTCCCATCGAATCAAAGGGCAAAAACAAATTCCTACTCTGTTAGGCTAGTATTGGCTGTGCCCTCTGTTAGGCTAGTATTGGCTGTGCCCTCTGTTAGGCTAGTATTGGCTGTGCCCTCTGTTAGGCTAGTATTGGCTGTGCCCTCTGTTAGGCTAGTATTGGCTGTGCCCTCTGTTAGGCTAGTATTGGCTGTGCCATTTTATTGGGCTTCAGTTTTACACAGGCTGTGTGTTGACGTTTGCTCAAAAAGAGGGTGGAAAATACTTATGTATTATATTCCAGTAATTTATCTCCTAACATTCGATAGATAATGTGTTGTGCTTCAGCCTTATTGCATCTTTATGGTCGAGGCAATAATGAATGAATGAAGTTGATGGTTGCCGAATGACTGCGAACAGTTAAGCTTATTTAACCGTATGCATCCGAGTCGAAACAGTTCGCGCATATACAGTTGAAGTCGGAAGTTACACTTAGGTTGGAGTCATTAAAACTAGTTTTTTCAACCACTCCACAAATTTCTTGTTAACAAACTATAGTTTTGGCAAATCGGTTAGGACATCTACTTTGTGCATGACACAAGTCATTTTTCCAACAATTGTTTACAGACAGATTATTTCACTTATAATTCACTGTATCACAATTCCAGTGGGTCAGAAGTTTGCATACACTAAGTTGACTGTGCCTTTAAACAGCTTGGAAAATTCCAGAAAATGATGTCATGGCTTTAGAAGCTTCTGATAGGCTAATTGACATAATATGAGTCAATTGGAGGTGTACCTGTGGATGTTTGTCAAGGCCTACCTTCAAACTCAGTGCCTCTTTGCTTGGCATCATGGGAAAATCAAAAGAAATCAGCCTCAGAAAAAAAAAATGTGTAGATCTCCACAAGTCTGGTTCATCCTTGGGAGCAATTTCGAAACGCCTGAAGGTACCACGTGCATCTGTACAAACAATAGTACGCAAGTATAAACCATGGGACCACGCAGCCGTCATACCACTCAGGAAGGAGACGCGTTCTGTCTCCTAGAGATGAACGTACTTTGGTGCGAAAAGTGCAAATCAATCCCAGAACAACAGCAAAGGACCCTGTAAAGATGCTGGAGGAAACAGGTACAAAAGTATCTATATCCACAGTAAAACGAGTCCTATATCGACATAACCTGAAAGGCCGCTCAGCAAGGAAGAAGCCACTGCTCCAAAACCGCCATAAAAAAGCCTGACTACGGTTTGCAACTGCACATGGGGACAAAGATCGTACTTTCTGGTCTGATGAAACAAAAATAGAACTGTTTGGCCATAATGACCATCGTTATATTTGGAGGAAAAAGGGGGTTGCTTGCAAGCCGAAGAACACCATCCCAACCGTGAAGCACGGGGGTGGCAGCATCATGCTGTGGGGGTGCTTTGCTGCAGGAGGGACTGGTGCACTTGACAAAATAGATGGCATCATGGAGAAGGAAATGTATGTGGATATATTGAAGCAACATCTCAAGACATCAGTCAGGAAGTTAAAGCTTGGTCGCAAATGGGTCTTCCAAATGGACAATGACCCCAAGCATACTTCCAAAGTTGTGGCAAAATGGCTTAAGGACAACAAAGTCAAGGTATTGGAGTGGCCATCACAAAGCCCTGACCTCAATCCTATAGAATATTTGTGGGCAGAACTGAAAAAGCGTGTGCGAGCAAGGAGGCCTACAAACCTGACTCAGATACACCAGCTCTGTCAGGAGGAATGGGCCAAAATTCACCCAACTTATTGTGGGAAGCTTGTGGAAGGCTACCCGAAACGTTTGACCCAAGTTAAACAATTTAAAGGCAATGCCACCAAATACTAATTGAGTGTATGTAAACTTCTGACCCACTGGGAATGTGATGAAATAAATAAAAGCTGAAATAAATCATTCTCTCTACTATTATTCTGACATTTCACATTCTTAAAATAAAGTGGTGATCCTAACTGACCTAAGACAGGGAGTTTTTACTGGGATGAAGTGTCAGTAATTGTGAAAAACTGAGTTGAAATGTATTTGGCTAAAGGTGTATGTAAACTTCCGACTTCAACTGTATTATGACGTTATTTTGTGATGGCTTTGGTCTGTTTATGCACACAAAACATGTTATTGTGGCAAGTCGAAATTCGGTAGCCGGAGTCTACGCCCCGTCTTCGTTGATTGGTCAACAGTATTACTCCTTGTAGGAACAGGAAGTGGTCATTCAATGAGAGAACAACTAGTTTTAATTGTATACTTGACAAATAAAACATCTTAGCTAGATGTAGAATTGCGCTACTAAGAGACCTTCTCTTCAAAAACATCAACATTAATGACAGATTTCTTGATTTATCTTAGATTAATTCTATTTTGAGGAAGTGTTTCTGGCTATGTTGTTGCTATGGTGGATCAAGAGGGACAAACAACAGTAATATATTGCAGTTTTATTTTCAATTTTTTTAAGCAAAACTCTTTAGGGAGTATGAGAGCACAGACGGAGCAAACCGAACCTATGTATCCAGATGCCTTTATCAACATACAACCAATACACACCTGACAAAACCAACTTCAAATGTAGGCCCTAGCCTCTATTCTCTGAGAGACCTGTACACAGATCTCCCTTCGCTGAAGGCGACATAGTGTACCCAGAAAACTCATTTACCAGTATCTCGTAGCCTACCTATTTCCGATAAACTTTTCCCGTCACCGAATGCAAATCTATAATCCGTAATGCCTTAGTCGTTTCGGGCTGTATAATTTACATTTACGTCATTTATCAGAAGCTCTTATCCAGAGCGACTCAGTTAGTGAATGCATACTTGTTTTTTTGTTTGTTTTGGGTTTTTTCATACCGGCCCCCCGTGGGAAACGAACCCACATCTCTGCCGGACAAACCCTCCCCTGCCTTGGACGACGCTGGACTCGGGTCCGGAAGCTAATTTCCTGCAATTCTATCCATTTTACCATGGGGTTTTGCCTTTGTATTTAAGTACTGTATTTTCGATATAGCTCATTCTAATAGTTCTACTACTGGACAAGGCATTTTAGTTACACTGTTTATACACACTGCATATTTATTGATACATTGGTCACTCTAATACACACTACATGACCAAAAGTATGTGGACACCTGCTCGTCCAACATCTAATTCCAAAATCATGGGCATTAATATGGAGTTGGTCCCCCCTATGCTGCTATAACAGCCTCCACTCTTCTGGGAAGGCTTTCCACTAGATGTTGGAACATTGCTGCAGGGACTTGCTTCCATTCAGCCACAAGAGCATTAGTGAGGTCGGGCACTGATGTTGGGCGATTAGGCCTGGCTCGCAGTCGGCATTCCAATTCATCCCAAAGGTGTTCGATGGGGTTGAGGTCAGGGCTCTGTGCAGGCCAGTCAAGTTCTTCCACACCGATCTCCACAACCCATTTCTGTATGGACCTCGCTTTGTGCACGGGGACATTGTCATGCTGAAACAGGAAAGGACCTTCCCCAAACTGTTGTCACAAAGATGGAAGCACAGAATCGTCTGGAATGCCATTGTATGCTGTAGCATTAAGATTTCCCTTCACTGGAACTAAGGGGCCTAGCCCGAAACCATGAAAAACAGCCCCAGACCATTATTCCTCCCCCACCAAACTTTACAGTTGGCACTATGCATTGGGGCAGGTAGTGTTCTCCTGGCATCCGCCGAACCCATATTCGTCCGTCAGACTGCCAGATGGTGAAGCGTGATTCATCACTCCAGAGAATGCGTTTCCACCGCTCCAGAGTCCAATGGCAGCGAGATTTACACCACTCCAAATCAAATCAAATTGTATTGGTCACATACACATGTTTAGCAGATGTTATTGCTGGTGTAGCGAAATGCTTCAGCCGACGCTTGGAATTGCGTACGGTGATCTTAGGTTTGTGTGCGGCTGCTCAGCCATGGAAACCCATTTCATGGCCGTGTGCTCGACTTTATACACCTGTCAGCAACAGGTGTGGCTGAAATAGAATCCACTAATATGAAGGGGTGTCCACATACTTTTGTATATATAGTGTATCTACTGCTGTACATATCATTCTTAATATATCTTGTGTAAATGTATGCAGGTTATATACATATAGATTGCATTTGGATGACTGTTACAGTGCTATTTGGGTTGTTAATTGGATGACTGTTACAGTGCTATTTGGGTTGTTAATTGGATGACTGTTACAGTGCTATTTGGGTTGTTCATTGGATGACTGTTACAGTGCTATTTGGGATGTTCATTGGATGACTGTTACAGTGCTATTTGGGTTGTTCATTGGATGACTGTTACAGTGCTATTTGGGTTGTTCATTGGATGACTGTTACAGTGCTATTTGGGTTGTTAATTGGATGACTGTTACAGTGCTATTTGGGATGTTCATTGGATGACTGTTACAGTGCTATTTGGGTTGTTCATTGGATGACTGTTACAGTGCTATTTGGGTTGTTCATTGGATGACTGTTACAGTGCTATTTGGGTTGTTCATTGGATTTGTTCTGACATTTCTTGATTGATAGTTTTTAGTTTTTATTTGTGTGTACTTGATTGACATTTTACTGCATTGTTAGGAGCTAGTAGCATAAGCATTTCGCTGCACCCCCCTATAGCATCTGCTAAACTGTGTACACAACCAATAAACTTTGATTTGATTTTGATTTGATACATTTATCAATTTTGACCATGGTTTAATTGATTAATGGCAGATGTGTCTGACTGGAGTGGATGGTGTCAAAATCAGCTGTAAACTCTACCCAATGGGCATGGATGGAATGTAAACTCTACCCAATGGGCATGGATGGAATGTAAACTCTACCCAATGGGCATGGATGGAATGTAAACTCTACCCAATGGGCATGGATGGAATGTAAACTCTACCCAATGGGCATGGATGGAATGTAAACTCTACCCAATGGGCATGGATGGAATGTAAACTCTACCCAATGGGCATGGATGGAATGTAAACTCTACCCAATGGGCATGGATGGAATGTAAACTCTACCCAATGGGCATGGATGGAATGTAAACTCTACCCAATGGGCATGGATGGAATGTAAACTCTACCCAATGGGCATGGATGGAATGTAAACTCTACCCAATGGGCATGGATGGAATGTAAACTCTACCCAATGGGCATGGATGGAATGTAAACTCTACCCAATGGGCATGGATGGAATGTAAACTCTACCCAATGGGCATGGATGGAATGTAAACTCTACCCAATGGGCATGGATGGAATGTAAACTCTACCCAATGGGCATGGATGGAATGTAAACTCTACCCAATGGGCATGGATGGAATGTAAACTCTACCCAATGGGCATGGATGGAATGTAAACTCTACCCAATGGGCATGGATGGAATGTAAACTCTACCCAATGGGCATGGATGGAATGTAAACTCTACCCAATGGGCATGGATGGAATGTAAACTCTACCCAATGGGCATGGATGGAATGTAAACTCTACCCAATGGGCATGGATGGAATGTAAACTCTACCCAATGGGCATGGATGGAATGTAAACTCTACCCAATGGGCATGGATGTAATGTAAACTCTACCCAATGGGCATGGATGGAATGTAAACTCTACCCAATGGGCATGGATGGAATGTAAACTCTACCCAATGGGCATGGATGGAATGTAAACTCTACCCAATGGGCATGGATGTAATGTAAACTCTACCCAATGGGCATGGATGTAATGTAAACTCTACCCAATGGGCATGGATGTAATGTAAACTCTACCCAATGGGCATGGATGTAATTTCAACGTCTAGTTTTGATTTGGTTTGAGTTGTCAGTTAACATGTAATCAATAAAATATGGCACCCTGTCATTGGATTTAGGTTACATTATGGGTGAAAAAAAAATACGAAATTTCCTTAAGTCGATGACTTTTTGCAAATCCAATCAGTTTTCCACGTTGATTCAATGTCATCACATTGATTTTTTTTGTTGTTGAAATGAGGTGGACACAATGTTGATTCAACTAGTTTTTACCCAGTGGGTAATTACACTATTGTGTGCTCATTTTTTTTGTCATTTAGCAGACACTCTTATCCACAGCAACTTAGTGAGTGCATAATTATTATTTTTTTCATACTCATCAAACCAATCAGGACAACGTTTCCAGACCCCTCCCCCCCTTTCCTCTGCTGTTGCCATGACTAATAAGCTTTTATCAACGTGGGAAAATAAGCATCGAATTCTGAACTGCAATCACACGCATTAGCCTATGTTTATTTGATAATAATAATAATAATTATTATTATTATTATTATTATTAATACTAATAAAATAGTTTACATTATTTTCGTTTTCATTAAGCTGATAAAAGCTTCATTATGCTGTTGTCAAAAGATGTCGGTTGTGGTTATTTCAGCTCTATAAATTAGACATTTTATTTGGAAGGTTGAGGTCGATGTAGAAGCCTATATTAATGTTTGTTATAGTAAGCTAGAAACACCATTCGAAATTCCATGTCTGCAGTTTTGCGTTATTAAAAAAAATTATTAAAGCGTTTTTATGAACTCCTAATATATATATATATTTTTTTTTTGTAAAATATATATTTGAATCTCAGACGTCTGTATTTTTGTGTGCATGATTGCATGAAACGTGCAAATGCACAGGCTACACATCTCCATTTTGTTATTTTGATCAATGTATTGTTTATAACTGTATTTTAGACTGCACATGGGATATAATCAAGAACACAAAACAATTTTATATTTGCTTGCCTTTACTTCTTTCCGCAGACGCATCAAGCTAGACCCAACCCGTAACTTTTTCTGTCTGGGCTGTAAACTGCATTAAAAAGTTTCCCACAAAATATGTTGTAGGCCTACTTTTACTATAATTGGTGGCATGACCATAAGCAAACAACATTATTTATCAACTATATATAATTATTGCAACAAATATGATAGGCCTTTATGTGTTGCAGATTTCAATATTCTTGAAATATTCAAAAATAACTGAATTTGTTCAACCAAAAGATAACATTTAAGATGCAATATGCTGTGTGGGTGGTTGGTATTGTTTAAAACAACACGACTTTTGATTAACCTAAATAGAGAAAAACACAAGAAAACCCTTTCTCCTTCCCAACACGTGTTGACACGTGTCCACTCTGATTTATAGACGAGAAAAGACTGGCTTCATGAACGGAGCAGAGCACTCTGGCTTTATGAACGGAGCAGAGCACTCTGGCTTTATGAACGGAGCAGAGCACTCTGGCTTCATGAACGGAGCAGAGCACTCTGGCTTTATGAACGGAGCAGAGCACTCTGGCTTCATGAACGGAGCAGAGCACTCTGGCTTCACGCGAGGGATAAAGAGAAGAAAATAAAGGAGAGATGCCCAATCCCCGCGCGCTGTGCTTTAATTACATCCATGGAAAGAACGAGCTCGAGAGAGGCAGAGAGGCACCGCGCGCACATCTGGATTCAATCTGCAGCCCTTTGATGGCATCAAGTGTTCTTTTGCCAGATGAGAGGGGTGGGGGGTAGGGGGTAGGGGGTAGGGGGCCCGGGGCTGAGATGGGTTGGCTGGGCCAGGCAGGCAGCTTGGAGCTCAGAACAGACCCACGGATGCCATTCCACCATTCGGGACCCCTCTCTCTCTCTCTCTCTCTCTCTCTCTCTCTGACCAGGCGAAAAGCGCACGCAACGGTTAAAGTTTCAAAACCCAGTTTCCTCTATGTAGAGTTTGCGTGTGACTGCAGACGCAGCCTGTGCAGACAGAAATATGAATGTACCACACTGGCTGTTATTTAATGTTTGTTGGTGATGGATGTAGGGTCCCCGCTGTGCAGAGACATAGAGGGTTGCTCTTTTACGCACAGCTTGTGCTGCACTTAGAAACGGCTGGCCTATATATCCAAAACAGATTTGAGTTACGGCAAAGTTATGATTTTAAAATGTCAAATGACAACCTCCAACTGATATACTGCAGACATGTTGCAGGCCCATATCATTGCGCATGCATGGAAATCAGCTTGTAAATATTGTGTGTGGGCATATTCAAAACAATGCTCTATGGGCGGCAGGTAGCTTAGTGGTTAAGAGCGTTGTGCCAGTAACCGAAAGGTCGCTGGTTCTAATCCCCGAGCCGACTAGGTGAAAAATCTGTCGATATGCCCTTGAGCAAGGCACTTAACCCTAATTGCTCCTGTAAGTCGCTCTGGATAAGAGCATCTTCTAAATGACTAAAAAAAATATATATATATTCAAAGTTATGATCCGCCATAAATCCATTATCATTATTACCACGTGGCAGAATACCATTTATTATTATGGCTGCAATGAAAACACTGAGAGGCATAAACTTCAATTATCCAAATTCCCATTTCCAACTGCCAAAACTTAAGTCGGATTAATGAGCGTTTTTTTGTGATGGTGTGCATTGTTGAAGGGGGTGGGGTGCTTCACACACGAGGATATGGACTGTCAGAGTCAGCGCAGAAAGCATTGCCACGTAATTGCAGACTCCTTTTAGGGCGATCAGTTTACCCCAGGGTCTTCAAATGGTGCTTTATTTCCCCTTTTCAGCCGCCCTGTGCGTGACACTCACTTCGGCCTGTTCGCTTCCCGCTACCAGAGACTGGCTCCACTGAAAACAGCTCGCCTCGCAGGGTTTTACCTCAGCTCAGGCATACCGAGGTCTGGACTCACAGGCGAGGAGAGGAGAAACTTGCTGTAGCCTACTACTCTTTGTGTTTAAAACTCCGGGGAAAGTCCAGGAAGAAGCCAAATGGTGTCGTGTTGTATGTTTGGGGGTTTTACTTGACGAGGTAAGGGACCTCTTATCGAGAGGACCGAACTTCGTGCTTAAAGTGGAGTGATTTGGATCTGTGAAACCAATTGCTTTCCAACCAAATTCATACAAAACGAGATCTGTTTCGAGTCGAAACCAGCGCTGTTATGGGTTTGGAGTTATTCTTGATATTTTTCTGTGCGTCGAGTATAAGTTAGGTAAGTAGGTTTGTTATACGCTAATAGGTGTTTTGTCCTTGTATTAAGTCAGCGTCATGACTTCTGGCTATGCGCATGTAATGGACAGACAAGACTCACTGACTAGCCGCCTGGAGAGCCCGATATCAGCCAACCTGGAAACACTGCAGGCCAAGAAGAACTTCTCCGTCAGTCACCTGTTGGATCTGGAGGAGGCGCGGGAGATGGTGGGGGCTCAGGCCGGCGAGGGCGCTGAGGAGGCGGGAAGGAGTATGATGGAGTCCCCGGGGCTGACCAGCGGCAGTGATACGACGCAGCAGGAGAGTAAGTTAGTTGAAAGGTGACGTGTGTCGCCTTCCTCCGGGGTACAATAGCTGCAATAGGCTGTGATAACAGACAGAGACAATTGTCACGTTACTGAACAGACGTCTGTGAAACAGCACCAATGTTTTCTTCATGCGTTCATAACCTTTCTTGTGCAAAGCGCACAATGAACATATGCTTTTATTCTTGCTTTTTTAAAGAGCATCTATACCATAGCTGCGGGAAGTAGGTTGCCCAATCACAACCCTTTTTTATGGAGGCTCTATACCATAGCTGCAGGAAGTAGGTTGCCCAATCACAACCCTTTTTTATGGAGGCTCTATACCATAGCCGCAGGAAGTAGGTTGCCCAATCACAACCCTTTTTTATGGAGGCTCTATACCATAGCTGCAGGAAGTAGGTTGCCCAATCACAACCCTTTTTTATGGAGGCTCTATACCATAGCTGCAGGAAGTAGGTTGCCCAATCACAACCCTTTTTTATGGAGGCTCTATACCATAGCTGCAGGAAGTAGGTTGCCCAATCACAACCCTTTTTTATGGAGGCTCTATACTCCATTAGATGGATCAATCACAACCCTTTTTTTCACAGACCTGCAAAGTAGGCTTCAGAGCAAATCTGCATTTCTATACAATTAAAAAAAACTCTAAAATGCTATTTGGAGAACAGCAAAAACAAGCCAAAATGACCCCAGCCATTATCACCTTGGTTGTTGTAGCTTCATTCACCTCAGTGGATCTACAAACACATAGCCTATTAGCTATACAATTGGCCGCTACACATTAACTCACATTAACTCAGCATCGTGATTAAAAAATATAATTTAACACGTACAGAGGGCTGTTAGCAGAGAAAGTATTTTATTAACAAAAGGTCAACAAATATGTTTGCTTTACAGAACTTTTTGTTGTTGCAGTTTTACAGCTAATTTCCTGCAATTCTACACATTTTACCATGGGGTTGAGAGAAAAATGTGCACGTTTAAAGCTAATTTCCTGCTATTCTGCACATTTTGCCATGACAGTTGTCATGTTAGTATGATATCTGAGTGAGAGTGACTAACAGAATCAATGTGGGCCCTCTGGAGGGTGAGGGCACCTGGGCACGTGCCCAGCATGCCTGGTCAATGTGAGCCCTCTGGAGGTGAGGGCACCTGGGCACGTGCCCAGCATGCCTGGTCAATGTGAGCCCTCTGGAGGTGAGGGCACCTGGGCACGTGCCCAGCATGCCTGGTCAATGTGAGCCCTCTGGAGGTGAGGGCTCCTGGGCACGTGCCCAGCATGCCTGGTCAATGTGAGCCCTCTGGAGGTGAGGGCACCTGGGCACGTGCCCAGCATGCCTGGTCAATGTGAGCCCTCTGGAGGTGAGGGCACCTGGGCACGTGCCCAGCATGCCTGGTCAATGTGAGCCCTCTGGAGGTGAGGGCACCTGGGCACGTGCCCAGCATGCCTGGTCAATGTGAGCCCTCTGGAGGTGAGGGCACCTGGGCACGTGCCCAGCATGCCTGGTCAATGTGAGCCCTCTGGAGGTGAGGGCACCTGGGCACGTGCCCAGCATGCCTGGTCAATGTGAGCCCTCTGGAGGTGAGGGCACCTGGGCACGTGCCCAGCATGCCTGGTCAATGTGAGCCCTCTGGAGGTGAGGGCACCTGGGCACGTGCCCAGCATGCCTGGTCAATGTGAGCCCTCTGGAGGTGAGGGCACCTGGGCACGTGCCCAGCATGCCTGGTCAATGTGGGCCCTCTGGGGGTGAGGGCACCTGGGCACGTGCCCAGCATGCCTGGGCAGTAATTCGGCCATGATCACTACAAGGTTTAGATAGCTGACTAGACTAACTAAACTAATTTACCAATCTTTTTTTTTTACTGACATTGGCGAATTGAGTGACTGTCAGTGAGTGACATATAGCAACAGGAACACTGCTGATGCACAACCAAGTTTCGAAATTGCCACCTTGTGTATTCTACTATTCTACCTCTCAACAGTAAATTGCAACCCCGGACTGAGTTCCATTTTTATTTTTGGGAGGTTCGGACCTCGGCGTCCTCATATGCAGCTACGGCCCTGCACACACACCTTCCAGTGGAATGACCATATCATATGCAGCTACGGCCCTGCACACACACCTTCCAGTGGAATGACCATAGTAGCTGATAACTGTTACTATGTGATGTCATGTGATGCAGTAGCCCTGTTGCCATATTGCCCTCAATTGTTGGTCTTGTAAAAACATAATTAGCAGAAATAAGTGGTTTACTTTAAATAAAGGAAATATATATAGAAAATAATGCTTTTAGGCTTACATTTCAGGACCAGGTTTGGCCTAATTCTGTGTCACATAATCAACAGCAGACTTATCACTACACGTGTAGGCCTACAATTAGGTTTTACTGAGTACTGTAATAAATGTAAGAATCCCGTCGTCTCATAAAGAGACAGCATGCAGAGGAGAATATTCTAGAATCCCATCGTTTCATAAAGAGACAGCATGCAGAGGAGAATATTCTAGAATCCCATCGTTTCATAAAGAGACAGCATGCAGAGGAGAATATTCTAGAATCCCATCGTTTCATAAAGAGACAGCATGCAGAGGAGAATATTCTAGAATCCCATCGTTTCATAAAGAGACAGCATGCAGAGGAGAATATTCTAGAATCCCGTCGTCTCATAAAGAGACAGCATGCAGAGGAGAATATTCTAGAATCCCATCGTCTCATAAAGAGACAGCATGCAGAGGAGAATATTCTAGGCCTATATTTTAGACCTACAAAATCAAGTGGAATCCATTTTAAAAGTGTGAGGTTAAAAATGTATATTTTTTATTTTGTAAAACTGTAGGCTTAAGTAAATTCCTAAATAAATGCTTCAAAAAGTAGCATATTCTTTAATAAACACCAATAATCAGTGCAAACCTAAAAATCTCGACCTCTTCCCTCTAAAGTAGGCTATAAATGAGTTCTTACAGGATTACATTTTGGACGCAATCTAGTGTAAACATACAGCTCTGTGTTTGTTTACATCTTTCAGAAATTAATGTTGACAAGCCTCTTAAATTAATCATGTGAGTGTTTCTTCAGAGGCGGATGGATGAATGAGACTCAGTATTTAACGTCTCTATTTATGGGAATGTATTTCCACCAGCAGGACATATAGCCGTTAGGTTACACATCCATTTATGTCATGGATTCGGGGGTCAAAATTAGGAGTTTTATTTTTTGACCAATGATGTTATTCCAATACCCTGGCTGGTTGGATGTAGGCCTAACTAACTAGTGAGAGCGCTTTCATCAATTCTCAGAGAGAGAATCCCAAGTCTCAGTTCGATAGCCTACAGGCTACAGAGACGCAACAGAGACGCTGTGTAAGAAGTAGATCAGATGAGAATAATAGGATGTTTTTTTGTCTTCTTGATTTTAAAACGTGACAAATAAATGTTTAATTGTAGCCTGTAACAGCGACGATAATTGCAGAGTAGGCTTACAAATACTCACAAAGTCAAAACTAATCAAAAGGCCAAATGGCTACAGTACGCGGTTTGTTCTCGTTTTAAACCACACTGCATGTGTCTAACTAGGTTACCACATTTATACATTGGGGCATGACTTGATGTTTTTCAAGGACACATACTTATTTCAATAGGAAAATACATGTCCATTTACTCCTCAAATTTGTCATTTGTAATTAGCAGTAAATTATTTAGCATTTCTACAAATATTTACCTTGCACTAAAACTGTTAATAAATTATTTGTAAACATTTATCAATAGACCTAATGGTTATTTCTAAGTAATAATTAATTCTATGTATTATTAAGCTTAATTAATTGTAGTCATTTAGGGTTAAATACAGGCCATTGGAAATTGCTTAGCCAGTAGGCTTCAGTTAGGAATCACTCCCTAACGCTCACCCTAACCCTCACCTTAACCCTCACCCTAACCCTCACCTTAACCCTCACCCTAACCCTCACCCTCACCCTAACCCTCACCTTAACCCTCACCTTAACCCTCACCCTAACCCTCACCTTCCATCTGGCTGTGATAACTGCCCTCTTAAAGGTCAGGGGAATCCATCTGTCACCGGGTCTGTGGTGTCTCTGTAGTGTCTCTGTAGTGTCTCTGTAGTGTCTCTGTAGTGTCTCTGTAGTCTCTCTGTAGTGTCTCTCTGTAGTGTCTCTGTAGTGTCTCTGTAGTGTCTCTGTAGTGTCTCTGTAGTGTCTCTGTAGTGTCTCTATAGTGTCTCTCTGTAGTGTCTCTGTAGTGTCTCTGTAGTGTCTCTGTAGTGTCTCTGTAGTGTCTCTCTGTAGTGTCTCTGTAGTGTCTCTCTGTAGTGTCTCTGTAGTGTCTCTGTAGTGTCTCTGTAGTGTCTCTGTAGTGTCTCTGTAGTGTCTCTGTAGTCTCTCTGTAGTGTCTCTCTGTAGTGTCTCTGTAGTGTCTCTGTAGTGTCTCTGTAGTGTCTCTGTAGTGTCTCTGTAGTGTCTCTGTAGTGTCTCTGTAGTGTCTCTGTAGTGTCTCTATAGTGTCTCTCTGTAGTGTCTCTGTAGTGTCTCTGTAGTGTCTCTGTAGTGTCTCTCTGTAGTGTCTCTGTAGTGTCTCTGTAGTGTCTCTCTGTAGTGTCTCTCTGTAGTGTCTCTGTAGTGTCTCTGTAGTGTCTCTGTAGTGTCTCTCTGTAGTGTCTCTGTAGTGTCTCTGTAGTGTCTCTGTAGTGTCTCTGTAGTGTCTCTCTGTAGTGTCTCTGTAGTGTCTCTGTAGTGTCTCTGTAGTGTCTCTGTAGTGTGTCTCTGTAGTGTCTCTGTAGTGTCTCTGTAGTGTCTCTGTAGTGTCTCTGTAGTGTCTCTGTAGTGTCTCTGTAGTGTCTCTCTGTAGTGTCTCTGTAGTGTCTCTCTGTAGTGTCTCTCTGTAGTGTCTCTCTGTAGTGTCTCTGTAGTGTCTCTCTGTAGTGTCTCTGTAGTGTCTCTCTGTAGTGTCTCTGTAGTGTCTCTGTAGTGTCTCTGTAGTGTCTCTCTGTAGTGTCTCTGTAGTGTCTCTGTAGTGTCTCTCTGTAGTGTCTCTGTAGTGTCTCTGTAGTGTCTCTGTAGTGTCTCTCTGTAGTGTCTCTGTAGTGTCTCTGTAGTGTCTCTCTGTAGTGTCTCTGTAGTGTCTCTCTGTAGTGTCTCTGTAGTGTCTCTGTAGTGTCTCTGTAGTGTCTCTCTGTAGTGTCTCTGTAGTGTCTCTCTGTAGTGTCTCTGTAGTGTCTCTGTAGTGTCTCTGTAGTGTCTCTCTGTAGTGTCTCTGTAGTGTCTCTGTAGTGTCTCTCTGTAGTGTCTCTGTAGTGTCTCTCTGTAGTGTCTCTGTAGTGTCTCTGTAGTGTCTCTGTAGTGTCTCTGTAGTGTCTCTGTAGTGTCTCTCTGTAGTGTCTCTGTAGTGTCTCTCTGTAGTGTCTCTGTAGTGTCTCTCTGTAGTGTCTCTGTAGTGTCTCTCTGTAGTGTCTCTGTAGTGTCTCTGTAGTGTCTCTGTAGTGTCTCTGTAGTGTCTCTGTAGTGTCTCTGTAGTGTCTCTCTGTAGTGTCTCTCTGTAGTGTCTCTGTAGTGTCTCTGTAGTGTCTCTGTAGTGTCTCTGTAGTGTCTCTGTAGTGTCTCTCTGTAGTTTCTCTCTGTAGTGTCTCTGTAGTGTCTCTGTAGTGTCTCTGTAGTGTCTCTGTAGTGTCTCTGTAGTGTCTCTGTAGTGTCTCTGTAGTGTCTCTCTGTAGTGTCTCTGTAGTGTCTCTCTGTAGTGTCTCTGTAGTGTCTCTGTAGTGTCTCTCTGTAGTGTCTCTGTAGTGTCTCTCTGTAGTCTCTCTGTAGTGTCTCTCTGTAGTGTCTCTGTAGTGTCTCTGTAGTGTCTCTGTAGTGTCTCTGTAGTGTCTCTGTAGTGTCTCTGTAGTGTCTCTGTAGTGTCTCTGTAGTGTCTCTCTGTAGTGTCTCTCTGTAGTGTCTCTGTAGTGTCTCTCTGTAGTGTCTCTCTGTAGTGTCTCTGTAGTGTCTCTGTAGTGTCTCTGTAGTGTCTCTGTAGTCTCTCTGTAGTGTCTCTCTGTAGTGTCTCTGTAGTGTCTCTCTGTAGTGTCTCTCTGTAGTGTCTCTCTGTAGTGTCTCTGTAGTGTCTCTCTGTAGTGTCTCTGTAGTGTCTCTGTAGTGTCTCTGTAGTGTCTCTGTAGTGTCTCTGTAGTGTCTCTGTAGTGTCTCTGTAGTGTCTCTATAGTGTCTCTCTGTAGTGTCTCTGTAGTGTCTCTGTAGTGTCTCTGTAGTGTCTCTGTAGTGTCTCTGTAGTGTCTCTCTGTAGTGTGTCTGTAGTGTCTCTGTAGTGTCTCTGTAGTGTCTCTGTAGTGTCTCTCTGTAGTGTCTCTGTAGTGTCTCTGTAGTGTCTCTGTAGTCTCTCTGTAGTGTCTCTGTAGTGTCTCTGTAGTGTCTCTGTAGTGTCTCTCTGTAGTGTCTCTGTAGTGTCTCTGTAGTGTCTCTGTAGTCTCTCTGTAGTGTCTCTGTAGTGTCTCTGTAGTGTCTCTGTAGTGTCTCTGTAGTGTCTCTCTGTAGTGTGTCTGTAGTGTCTCTGTAGTGTCTCTGTAGTGTCTCTCTGTAGTGTCTCTGTAGTGTCTCTGTAGTGTCTCTCTGTAGTGTCTCTCTGTAGTGTCTCTGTAGTGTCTCTCTGTAGTGTCTCTCTGTAGTGTCTCTGTAGTGTCTCTCTGTAGTGTCTCTCTGTAGTGTCTCTGTAGTGTCTCTGTAGTGTCTCTGTAGTGTCTCTGTAGTGTCTCTGTAGTGTCTCTGTAGTGTCTCTCTGTAGTGTCTCTGTAGTGTCTCTGTAGTCTCTCTGTAGTGTCTCTGTAGTGTCTCTGTAGTGTCTCTGTAGTGTCTCTCTGTAGTGTCTCTGTAGTGTCTCTGTAGTGTCTCTGTAGTGTCTCTATAGTGTCTCTCTGTAGTGTCTCTCTGTAGTGTCTCTGTAGTGTCTCTGTAGTGTCTCTGTAGTGTCTCTGTAGTGTCTCTGTAGTGTCTCTGTAGTGTCTCTCTGTAGTGTCTCTCTGTAGTGTCTCTGTAGTGTCTCTCTGTAGTCTCTCTGTAGTGTCTCTGTAGTGTCTCTGTAGTGTCTCTGTAGTGTCTCTGTAGTGTCTCTGTAGTGTCTCTGTAGTGTCTCTCTGTAGTGTCTCTCTGTAGTGTCTCTGTAGTGTCTCTGTAGTCTCTCTGTAGTGTCTCTGTAGTGTCTCTCTGTAGTCTCTCTGTAGTGTCTCTGTAGTGTCTCTGTAGTGTCTCTCTATAGTGTCTCTGTAGTGTCTCTCTGTAGTGTGTCTGTAGTGTCTCTGTAGTGTCTCTGTAGTGTCTCTGTAGTGTCTCTGTAGTGTCTCTCTGTAGTGTCTCTCTGTAGTGTCTCTGTAGTGTCTCTGTAGTGTCTCTGTAGTGTCTCTGTAGTGTCTCTGTAGTGTCTCTGTAGTGTCTCTCTGTAGTGTCTCTGTAGTGTCTCTGTAGTGTCTCTGTAGTGTCTCTGTAGTGTCTCTGTAGTGTCTCTGTAGTGTCTCTGTAGTGTCTCTGTAGTGTCTCTCTGTAGTGTCTCTCTGTAGTGTCTCTGTAGTGTCTCTGTAGTGTCTCTGTAGTGTCTCTGTAGTGTCTCTGTAGTGTCTCTGTAGTGTCTCTCTGTAGTGTCTCTGTAGTGTCTCTCTGTAGTGTCTCTGTAGTGTCTCTGTAGTGTCTCTGTAGTGTCTCTGTAGTGTCTCTCTGTAGTGTCTCTGTAGTGTCTCTCTGTAGTGTCTCTCTGTAGTGTCTCTGTAGTGTCTCTGTAGTGTCTCTGTAGTGTCTCTGTAGTGTCTCTGTAGTGTCTCTGTAGTGTCTCTGTAGTGTCTCTCTGTAGTGTCTCTGTAGTGTATCTGTAGTGTCTCTGTAGTGTCTCTCTGTAGTGTCTCTGTAGTGTCTCTGTAGTGTCTCTGTAGTGTCTCTGTAGTGTCTCTCTGTAGTGTCTCTGTAGTGTCTCTCTGTAGTGTCTCTCTGTAGTGTCTCTGTAGTGTCTCTGTAGTGTCTCTGTAGTGTCTCTGTAGTCTCTCTGTAGTGTCTCTCTGTAGTGTCTCTGTAGTGTCTCTGTATTGTCTCTCTGTAGTGTCTCTGTAGTGTCTCTCTGTAGTGTCTCTGTAGTGTCTCTGTAGTGTCTCTGTAGTGTCTCTCTGTAGTGTCTCTCTGTAGTGTCTCTGTAGTGTCTCTGTAGTGTCTCTGTAGTGTCTCTGTAGTGTCTCTGTAGTGTCTCTGTAGTGTCTCTCTGTAGTGTCTCTCTGTAGTGTCTCTGTAGTGTCTCTCTGTAGTGTCTCTGTAGTGTCTCTGTAGTGTCTCTGTAGTGTCTCTGTAGTGTCTCTCTGTAGTCTCTCTGTAGTGTCTCTCTGTAGTCTCTCTGTAGTGTCTCTGTAGTGTCTCTGTAGTGTCTCTCTGTAGTGTCTCTGTAGTGTCTCTCTGTAGTGTCTCTGTAGTGTCTCTGTAGTGTCTCTGTAGTGTCTCTGTAGTGTCTCTGTAGTGTCTCTGTAGTGTCTCTCTGTAGTGTCTCTGTAGTGTCTCTGTAGTGTCTCTGTAGTGTCTCTCTGTAGTGTCTCTGTAGTGTCTCTGTAGTGTCTCTCTGTAGTGTCTCTCTGTAGTGTCTCTGTAGTGTCTCTCTGTAGTGTCTCTGTAGTGTCTCTCTGTAGTGTCTCTGTAGTGTCTCTGTAGTGTCTCTCTGTAGTGTCTCTGTAGTGTCTCTGTAGTGTCTCTCTGTAGTGTCTCTGTAGTGTCTCTGTAGTGTCTCTCTGTAGTGTCTCTGTAGTGTCTCTGTAGTGTCTCTCTGTAGTGTCTCTGTAGTGTCTCTGTGTCTCTGTAGTGTCTCTCTGTAGTGTCTCTCTGTAGTGTCTCTGTAGTGTCTCTGTAGTGTCTCTGTAGTGTCTCTGTAGTGTCTCTGTAGTCTCTCTGTAGTGTCTCTGTAGTGTCCGTGTCTCTGTAGTGTCTCTGTAGTGTCTCTGTAGTGTCTCTGTAGTGTCTCTCTGTAGTGTCTCTGTAGTGTCTCTGTAGTGTCTCTCTGTAGTGTCTCTGTAGTGTCTCTCTGTAGTGTCTCTCTGTAGTGTCTCTGTAGTGTCTCTGTAGGGTCTCTGTAGTGTCTCTCTGTAGTGTCTCTGTAGTGTCTCTGTAGTGTCTCTCTGTAGTGTCTCTGTAGTGTCTCTCTGTAGTGTCTCTGTAGTGTCTCTCTAGTGTCTCTGTAGTGTCTCTGTAGTGTCTCTGTAGTGTCTCTGTAGTGTCTCTGTAGTGTCTCTCTGTAGTGTCTCTGTAGTGTCTCTCTGTAGTGTCTCTGTAGTGTCTCTGTAGTGTCTCTGTAGTGTCTCTGTAGTGTCTCTGTAGTGTCTCTCTGTAGTGTCTCTGTAGTGTCTCTGTAGTGTCTCTCTGTAGTGTCTCTGTAGTGTCTCTCTGTAGTGTCTCTGTAGTGTCTCTCTAGTGTCTCTGTAGTGTCTCTGTAGTGTCTCTGTAGTGTCTCTGTAGTGTCTCTCTGTAGTCTCTCTGTAGTGTCTCTGTAGGGTCTCTGTAGTGTCTCTGTAGTGTCTCTGTAGTGTCTCTGTAGTGTCTCTGTAGTGTCTCTGTAGTGTCTCTCTGTAGTGTCTCTGTAGTGTCTCTGTAGTGTCTCTCTGTAGTGTCTCTGTAGTGTCTCTGTAGTGTCTCTGTAGTGTCTCTCTGTAGTGTCTCTGTAGTGTCTCTGTAGTGTCTCTCTGTAGTGTCTCTGTAGTGTCTCTGTAGTGTCTCTGTAGTGTCTCTCTGTAGTGTCACTGTAGTGTCTCTGTAGTGTCTCTGTAGTGTCTCTGTAGTGTCTCTGTAGTGTCTCTCTGTAGTGTCTCTGTAGTGTCTCTGTAGTGTCTCTCTGTAGTGTCTCTGTAGGGTCTCTGTAGTGTCTCTGTAGTGTCTCTGTAGCCTGGTCTGTAGCGGGGTCTGTGTCCCTGGGGCTTTATGGAGTGATTTAATTACTGATTGATGAGGAGGAGAAGTTTGTTGGAGGAATGAGTGTCTTGTTTCCTCAGGCAGGAGCTAGAGGTTACAGCACAGCAAGAGACAGATGGCCACAGACTGGGACCATTGGGAGTAAAACGTATTAGGTCTACGCAAAAACAACAGGAAAACGTTTTGTAAACACAAATTATATTTTAAATAAATAATTTGTATCGCTGCAGTTATATATATTATTAAAAGCTGAAATTGTAGGCTAGCCCTAATAATCAAATGATATGTGACATTTTGAATTTCCAAGATGCACGTCTTGCCGTTGCAATGTGCCGACCACTACATTTATCAAGTTAGAAATGTCCTATATTATTAGACAATAACTGGCCATTTGAGGTTTAGGGTTTTGAATGGTCAAATAACATTTATCAGACGTTCCATTATAACAATAGATTTGTTATAACCTTGAATGTCTATTTCTCTTGGATGATAATGACTGTGCCAATATTATCACATAAAGGTTAAGGATCTAAAAGCAGAAATTATAATATTGAAACCAAATAAAACACAATTGAAGCAAAAGTCAATCCAAATGTATAGAACAAAACACAATCCACACTATGGGTAAAAGTTTGGTTCTGTGTAGCAGGGCTGTATTCATGTTTGTATTGGAGTATGTTCTGTACCACTCTCAATGTGTATAGGGCTATATTTCCATTTACCTGTTGGTGTGTTTGTCAGTGTTCATATTGACATGTGTGTTTCTCTCTAGATGAGTATGTGACTTCTGAGGAGAAGAAGAAGAGGAAGCCTCGTCGTAACCGAACAACCTTCAACAGCAGTCAGTTGCAGGCGCTAGAGAGAGTGTTTGAGAAGACACACTACCCTGATGCCTTCGTACGGGAGGACCTGGCACGCAGGGTTAACCTCATTGAGACACGGGTACAGGTGAAAGTCAGGGTTAACCTCACTGAGGTACGGGGTACAGGTGAGAGTCAGGGTTAACCTCACTGAGGTACAGGGTACAGGTGAGAGTCAGGGTTAACCTCACTGAGGTACGGGGTACAGGTGAGAGTCAGGGTTAACCTCACCGAGGTACGGGTACAGGTGAGAGTCAGGGTTAACCTCACTGAGGTACAGGGTACAGGTGAGAGTCAGGGTTAACCTCACTGAGGTACGGGGTACAGGTGAGAGTCAGGGTTAACCTCACCGAGGTACGGGTACAGGTGAGAGTCAGGGTTAACCTCACCGAGGTACGGGGTACAGGTGAGAGTCAGGGTTAACCTCACCGAGGTACGGGGTACAGGTGAGAGTCAGGGTTAACCTCACTGAGGTACGGGGTACAGGTGAGAGTCAGGGTTAACCTCACTGAGGTACGGGGTACAGGTGAGAGTCAGGGTTAACCTCACTGAGGTACGGGGTACAGGTGAGAGTCAGGGTTAACCTCACTGAGGTACGGGGTACAGGTGAGAGTCAGGGTTAACCTCACTGAGGTACGGGGCACAGGTGAGAGTCAGGGTTAACCTCACTGAGGTACGGGGTACAGGTGAGAGTCAGGGTTAACCTCACTGAGGTACGGGGTACAGGTGAGAGTCAGGGTTAACCTCACTGAGGTACGGGGTACAGGTGAGAGTCAGGGTTAACCTCACTGAGGTACGGGGTACAGGTGAGAGTCAGGGTTAACCTCACTGAGGTACGGGGCACAGGTGAGAGTCAGGGTTAACCTCACTGAGGTACGGGGCACAGGTGAGAGTCAGGGTTAACCTCACTGAGGTACGGGGTACAGGTGAGAGTCAGGGTTAACCTCACTGAGGTACGGGGTACAGGTGAGAGTCAGGGTTAACCTCACTGAGGTACGGGGTACAGGTGAGAGTCAGGGTTAACCTCACTGAGGTACGGGGTACAGGTGAGAGTCAGGGTTAACCTCACTGAGGTACGGGGTACAGGTGAGAGTCAGGGTTAACCTCACTGAGGTACGAGGTACAGGTGAGAGTCAGGGTTAACCTCACTGAGGTACGGGGTACAGGTGAGAGTCAGGGTTAACCTCACTGAGGTACGGGGTACAGGTGAGAGTCAGGGTTAACCTCACTGAGGTACGGGGTACAGGTGAGAGTCAGGGTTAACCTCACTGAGGTACGGGGTACAGGTGAGAGTCAGGGTTAACCCTCACTGAGGTACGAGGTACAGGTGAGAGTCAGGGTTAACCTCACTGAGGTACGGGGTACAGGTGAGAGTCAGGGTTAACCTCACTGAGGTACGGGGTACAGGTGAGAGTCAGGGTTAACCTCACTGAGGTACGGGGTACAGGTGAGAGTCAGGGTTAACCTCACTGAGGTACGGGGTACAGGTGAGAGTCAGGGTTAACCTCACTGAGGTACGGGGTACAGGTGAGAGTCAGGGTTAACCTCACTGAGGTACGGGGTACAGGTGAGAGTCAGGGTTAACCTCACTGAGGTACGGGTACAGGTGAGAGTCAGGGTTAACCTCACTGAGGTACGGGGTACAGGTGAGAGTCAGGGTTAACCTCACTGAGGTACGGGGTACAGGTGAGAGTCAGGGTTAACCTCACTGAGGTACGGGGTACAGGTGAGAGTCAGGGTTAACCTCACTGAGGTACGAGGTACAGGTGAGAGTCAGGGTTAACCTCACTGAGGTACGGGGTACAGGTGAGAGTCAGGGTTAACCTCACTGAGGTACGGGGTACAGGTGTGAGTCAGCGTTAACCTCACTGAGGTACGGGGTACAGGTGAGAGTCAGGGTTAACCTCACTGAGGTACGGGGTACAGGTGAGAGTCAGGGTTAACCTCACTGAGGTACGGGGTACAGGTGAGAGTCAGGGTTAACCTCACTGAGGTACGAGGTACAGGTGAGAGTCAGGGGTTAACCTCACTGAGGTACGGGGTACAGGTGAGAGTCAGGGTTAACCTCACTGAGGTACGGGGTACAGGTGAGAGTCAGGGTTAACCTCACTGAGGTACGGGGTACAGGTGAGAGTCAGGGTTAACCTCACTGAGGTACGGGGTACAGGTGAGAGTCAGGGTTAACCTCACTGAGGTACGGGGTACAGGTGAGAGTCAGTGTTAACCTCACTGAGGTACGGGGTACAGGTGAGAGTCAGGGTTAACCTCACTGAGGTACGGGTACAGGTGAGAGTCAGGGTTAACCTCACTGAG